>NW_017690378.1:0-5728 GCF_001879085.1 Nicotiana attenuata
GGTAAAAATCAAAACACTTGATTTTTGCTATTAAGACAATTTGGGAAGCCTCCCTCGAGACCCCGAGGATAGAAGGCTATGGTCGAGTCCTCGACCTCCGGGCTCATCGAGGTCCGAATCAAAAGAAGCAGGGCTCGAGGTCAGGGTAAGAGAAGATGACTCCGGAGCGCATGGCTACACCTGACAAGGCCGGTCTATCTGTAAGCTACTGAGATGACGAGCGATAGGCCGTCCCATCTTTCTACTCTTGTAAATAATATATGCATATTTTATTGAGTCCCCTCGCCTATATAAGCAATAATCTCTCTCTCTCTCTCTCTCTCTCTCTCTGTTTCTTCTAAATTATCAGTGTTCTTCGACCCCGAGGTCGCCCTAACATTTTATTGTTCTTCATTTTTTCTTCGTCATTTAGCTCAAGATTGACGGTATAAAGCCTTATACGCATAAACTTATCTGTTATCCCCTTCCCGATTACGACAAGGTTATCTTTGATAGGCCCGAGGTAGGCACGAGGCCTGGCCCCGAGGTATCTACTGGCTTGTCCTAAGCCCGGGAACGTCCCTTACTGGTTCGATTATAGTTATTGGCTAGCTTGATCTTTCCTATTTTTACTCCACATTTAGCACTACTCACCCTCTCAAACTTGCTCGGGAATAGATCACATATTTTTAGAATCCCATTTTACAAATTTAATTGTTGTTACCATTTTCCCGGTAAGCAGTTTGGCGCCCACCGCGGGGCTAAAAATAATAGTGATTATTTTCTTGCGACTTTCGTCATTTAAACGCACGATATCTTTCACACTTTTTCTTTCCCAAGACCTTTCGACTTCAGGTTAATGGTCAGCTCGATAAGGGAAATCGAGGATGATAACCCCATAAATTGCAAGGAAAACAATGTAGCCATCCTAACGGCTGGCACGACACCGCAGGACCCCGGTAACGCATCCAGATCGGTCTGAGCGGATACAGATTCATACGCTGCACAGCGGGGTAACGAAGTCTTGCACTTCGACGGCGGCACACAACACGCAGGAAATCCGAAAAATCCCAGCCCCGGTAGAACGGGAAGTTGATCTTCGTGTTATTTATGAAATGTTGCAGGAACAACGTTTGGCTATCTCTCAGCTACAGAGCCGCCCGAAGACTCTTGGCGCGATAGCACCCAAAATATCTACCCTCCCGAGCCAGTATCCAAGGTATCAGGCAATGACGAACCAACGACCTATCCTTTAACGGTAAGGATGCTAGAGGAAATTATTGAAAAGATCGACTTACGCTCGCGAAGACTCCTACAGCAACAGTCTCCCGGGGATACGGTCCCTGGACTCATTTTGCGGAAGTCAGAAACAACGAAATTTCGCGGGGACGATAGGACCCCAAGTCCTCACAGGTACATCACCACTCACGCACGCCCGTTCAGGAATGATGACCCCAAAATGGAGAACTCGGGCCTGCCCCGATGAGTAGATTTGAAGAAATTCCCCCGGAAACCACAACGCGACATCATTGTTTGACACCCGACCTCGGGAACTAGCTCACCATACTATCATGATCCGTGGAAGCACGCACCAACGCCATCAAAATAATGCCAGAAGAGCTCAATGCACCGATGGCCAGGAGAAGAAGAAGAAATAAAATATCGCGGGAAGCCGCGCCCCGTTATCCGACAAGACAAACGAGACCACTCCCGATCCCGAATAGTAGGGTGGCACGGGCCTTCGCCCAAAACCCAAACAAATCATACCCGGCAGCTCCAGAGCAATTCGAGCGAAGCTCAGCCGAATATCCGATCGAGGCTTGGTCATATACCAGCAACCAACACCGGACCCAGGTCAGAGCCGCGGAACTACTAGCGGGACCCCTGCTGGATCTGCGTATCCAGGCAGATCCCCAACAAAGAAGCCGTCACTGAACGAACGGAGTCATCGTCCACATGGCGCGAACGGAAGAAACGATTCGAGGCACATCGCATTTTGCAACAACAAGGTGGCAGCCCGAAGACGACACCTTCGAGGAACCCCTAATGATACCAGACTCAATGAAGCGCAACCACAAAGGAAACCTCGCCCGATAAAGTTTGATTTCAATGTTGCAGTTCCAAGCATTGTGGTCACCATAAGTAAAGCCGGAAACTCCGGGCGGCTCGGACCTGTTCGCCCAAAATCCCCCCAAGGAAACCGTGGCCCGCCACGAGAGTCACGAAATGATCAGAGTTACAGACCCAAGAGAGCAGAAACTACGCCATCCAACAAAGGTGACCACAAAGCATTGCCAAGCAAGCGAACCCGGATCCAGCTCAACGGATAAGAGGAAATCGAACAAAGCAGAGCCGGCAAGCCGCGACATATCGTCACGACCTTTAAAGGGTGGCGGCACCCCACTAAGATCCGTAGAAAGTAGAATGCAAGGGCATGTCGCCAGAAGGGGACGATCTCGAGGAGTACTCCCCAAAGACACCCTCTCGCTCGAGGAAAAAGGACGCCGAGACTCCACCGCGGTATCGCTTTAACGTATTGGTAATCCTTTCTTTTGATGGAGCTTATTTTCGAATGAAACATACATTAATGATTACAGGTATATCAGTCAAAGATGTACCGACAATGTCGGGCCAAAGCCAATAGGACAGTCCGGACCAATGTCGCCCTTGCGCCGGACCGCTAATGTGCCCCCAATGGCGATTGCCACAACATCCAAATTGCTTCCCCAGCGCGGCCCGCCCGAGCTCGGGCTAATACGTCAGGTGACAAAGGATGCAGACGCTTTGTGCAGACAACGGCAAATACGTCGCACGGGACACAACCGCGGCCCTACTCTTCCAAGGGTGTGAAACTCCACGATAGATGCGGAGCCAAAACATCTGGCTACAAGCGACAAAGGGAGATTCCTCGCCTTACGCCCATGACCGGCGTTGTCCTCAAATAAGGTCAAAGGGTAAGAGCACTCGCGTCTTTGACCCGGCCTAGCGGGACGAGGAATACGGCTGCCGAGGGGCATACTCCCAGGAACGCAGCATCCTTTTATCATTTCCCTTTTTCTTTTCTTGTTGCTAATCTGTACGCAGGCAGGCAGCCGAGGCATTCAGTGGTTCTGGATCCCGATTCGAGGATCCGCGGCCGCCATGGGGCCACCTGGCATTCTTTCCTCGATCGGGTTTCTATCAGGAAAAGGGTTCCGCCAACAAGATTATTAGCAGGACTGCACGTCCCCATGGAAGGGACCCAACAAGTCTGCGATCTCTCTCTCTTTTCCAATATGGAACCATACAAACACATCGGATAATCGGGGGAGTCACACCCATGTAGACTAGACTCACAGCAACAGAACAACATGTATTTTACAACTTATATTTTCGCCGAGCAATAAAGAGTATTTTCCAAGCATTAGACGCCTCGAAGAAAAATATTTTGGCTTATCCCCAGCAAAAAACCTCTAAATCAAATACGTCCCAAAACGCTCGGAGACTTAATCAGTTCGGCACCCTCGCGATCGCAGGGTCGAGGTTCCGGGCTCACAAAGCCCTCACGATATGGCCCCAAGACTATAGAAAGGCGGTATTCAGGCCTAAAATGATCCGAAATATTCGGAGACTCACCATGAGCAACTCGGCAACTTGCACGACCCCAGGGACGGAACTCCGGGCTCACCAAGCCTCCGGTAAACAGCTCCGAGCTCACGAGAAGCTATCTTCAAGCGAACTCGAGAACTCGGAGATTGTCGCCAATCGCCACACACTGGAAAATCCGAAATTGTAAGACCCTAAGGGGCAGCCTCGGCAAAACCAGATCTATTCTCCTTAAACTATATGACCTCAACAGGCATGATAAACTGTAAGACCTCAACATGCATGATAAACTGTAAGACCTCAACAGGCATGACAAATTGTAAGACCTCAACAGGCATGAAAAATCCCACAGTTTAGGCTACACATCGCATTTTTAAGAATCCCTAAAGGGCATACCCTCGGTGTGGACGCCTAAAACTGCTTGTCGGGATCAAAAATGGCCCCAGCCAAATGCATACGACTACGGTCGGAACGGCTGCTACAACCCAAAAAATGCAACTCGGGGACGCCTGACTATTGCTAAAAAATCCTCCGTATCTACTTCGGAAAGAACCGGTTAAAACACAGGCTTCCCTCAACTGGCAAAAAATGAGTCCCGACCATGTCGGCTCCAAAATCAAAAAAGCGTCGATCTACTCGACCTATGGGCTATGAACCTTCCGAGGTGCTCAAAACATCGCCGATTACGACTTGAAATCGAGGTTCTTTTAGAACCGACGACAGGTCAGGCAAAATAATCAATAAGACCTTAACGAGAGGAAAACAAAGCCTACAAAAGCCTCCGGGCCTCACATCAAACAGCGTAAGTGCCATTGTCTCCAGCTAAACAAAGCCTCCGGGCTTCACACCGAAAGGTCTCTACGACCATCTAATTGAAAATTGACAACTTGAGGATTAAAGAGAGCTCGAACCGTAACCTGATTCGGAGACCGGATCCAAAATAGTTAAACCAAGCACAGCCTTCGGGCCTCATATCAAAAGGTCTCTACTACCAAACAACATAAGTGCCATTGTCGCCAGCTAAGCGAGCCTCTGGGCCCTATATCGAAAGGTCTCTACGACCAAACAACGTAAGTGCCACTGTCGCCAAATAAGCATGCCTACGGGCCTCATACTAAAGGGTCCCGATGGCCTAGCAATGCGGAAGGTCACCATCGCTGGTCAAAAACTCAGATGAAATATAAGGGTCTATTACGGCTCGAATCGCAACGCAACTCGAAGAGTGAAACCGGAAAGTCGCAAAACACCCAAGGGCAGAGAATGAAAGTCATTTTCACCATCCCGAACGGGCTCGAGGGTAAGAAAAGCCCGATTCAGGATCCCGACTCGGGAACTGAACCCGAAGGCAATTCAATCACCATATGCCTAAAACCACGGCCCTGACGACGCTATCAACAGTCGCGACAAATCCCCAAGCCACGCGCCCGCAAAAATGCTTTGGTCCAGGAGCACATAGGGTCATCACCCTCCGCCCATGAAGACGGGAAAAGGCCGGAAGGCCAATCAGAGTTTGAGCCATAGCACGGCTCAGGGACCGATCCCATAAACCAATCTACACGATAAAGAGCAACGACAGAAAAAAGGTACAAAAAGAATAACGCTATGAAATTCTCCTTACATTACATACGACGAAAACATTCTCCATCTACAGGCACGCTCTGCGCGCGCCGTAGACCAAGATACAAAATAGTAGGAGCTATATTTTGTAACAGGAGGCTACAACCCATCAAGATCGTCCTCTGCAACACCCGCGAGGAGTGACCGAGCATCACGCTCGTCCGCCCTTACTTGAGCCAATTCCTCCAAGAGGATAAAGCCTCTCGCTCCAACCTCCTCCAACACTTCTCTCCGAGATCGGCAGCGAACATATTCATCGATCCTTTTCTCACGATCAAGGGCTTGCCTCAACTCGGATTGGGCATCAGCAGCCTCCTTTATGCAAATCGACACCTCATGATCCGCCCTGGTTCGGCTCAGCGCCGCTTCCGCCCGGGCATCAACTATCTCGCCCCTGACCTTCGAGAGTTCAGACTCCAGTTTCTCGATCATATCCGCTTGAACCTTGGCATTACTTTGGGACAAGTTGAGTTGGGCCTCGAAGGCAGGAATCTTGGCTGAAGCACTCACCTCCTCCAAGGCTTGAGCCCGCACCTGGGCCCTCAGT
>NW_017690379.1:0-498 GCF_001879085.1 Nicotiana attenuata
TTAGGGCGCGATTTATATTCTCACCCAATGTGTTTAAATACTGCAATACTTTTTCCTCAGAACCCGCACTAACTTGTTACCTTTTTTGTTTTTTTTTGTTTTTTTTTTATTCCCCTCCCCAAAGGTTAGTTCGTGCATTCTGGCACCATCAGCATACTCCACAAGATCCAAGGGCCCTCCACCTCGTCCTCCCCCGAGTCCTGTTCGGAACAAAAACAAAGGCAAAATGGGAGATACAAGCGCCAGAAAGGAGATTGAGATTCCTCAGGGTACCCCGGTTGCTAAGGAAACTACTGCACAACTGGAACAAAAGCTGTTGAAATTTCGAGAAGAACTGGATCAGGTTCGGAATTTGGCAAACCTGTCATTTTCCCTCATCGCTCCTGATGTCAACACCCAAAATCCTGCACCTCCACAAAACACCCCGCAACCACAGATGCAACCCACTCATACCTGTAACACATGCCACACTCCAAATAACACCCCACTACTCATTCC
>NW_017690379.1:4782-5728 GCF_001879085.1 Nicotiana attenuata
TACATGCATCATGGTCAAACCTAGCCGAGTCAGTTATGTTGTCCACATAATGACTCATTAAGATAGCCTTGTCCAAAGTCCACCGGGTTTCCTTGAAACCCAAATGGACACCTCCACGTTCTGTGCATTTATTTGGAGAACTTAAGTGCTTTGCTATGCTAATTATTGATTTAAATAGTCGAGTCTGGTGGGGGTAAGGGCCTAACACTCTGTTTTGCAGAAAATGAGGCACGAGATCCCCAGATTTGGCATGGTAACCAACATTCATCCAAGGCTACTGAATTGGTGGAACGACCTCCATTCTAGTGATCAAACACTCGTCCGCAAGTACCTAAGGAATATGCCTTCTCTCCTAGAGATTCAACCTAACAACAGAATCATAGAGGCTGCAACATTGTTCTGGGATAGTGCAAATGCGGGCGGATATCTGGCCCGAGCCTACTTACTGCTAGGACTACGCGAGCTGGTGGAGCTGTTCGAGGCAGACAAGACTGCCAAACCTGGGGAAGGTCCTTCTGGGACCAAGTAGTTAGGAGTCCTTTATTTTGCTTTAATGATGTAATAAGGCCAATGGCTACTAGTGACATTTACTTTCTATTATTTAGAGTCGTTTTGGATTCGTCTTATTTTTATCAATAAAATGAGGCATTTAGCATTATAAGTTCTCCAAAACTATTTGTCGCTAGGCCTACCTCGGGCACAATGAGGCACCAAAATTAGGGCGCGATTTATATTCTCACCCAATGTGTTTAAATACTGCAATACTTTTTCCTCAGAACCCGCACTAACTTGTTACCTTTTTTGTTTTTTTTTGTTTTTTTTTTATTCCCCTCCCCAAAGGTTAGTTCGTGCATTCTGGCACCATCAGCATACTCCACAAGATCCAAGGGCCCTCCACCTCGTCCTCCCCCGAGTCCTGTTCGGACAAAACAAAGGCAAAATGGAG
>NW_017690380.1:0-770 GCF_001879085.1 Nicotiana attenuata
ATGGTGGCCTAAACGAAAGTTGATCCTTGAAAGGAGTTTTATTGAGCGAGACCTTCTACCTCTACTTCCCAATGTGCATAGACAATTTCACACTCGAGCGAATTGGGAGCACTTTCGGAGTCACTGTGTAAAGGCAAATGAGCACATGATCAAGGAGTTCTATAGCAATGTGGCCCACATCTTCAAGGGCACCAAAGTAACCAAAGTGCGGAACAAAAAGGTGATCTTTACTGGGCAGGCACTCAATGAATACTTAGGGTTCAATGACGAGGATGAGACCCTGTATAATGAAAAGTTGGCAATGGGTGAAGAAGTTCGTCCGTGGTTAGTCTCATACCTGGAAATCCCAGGTACTGTTCCAGAGTGGGTGCGAGCAGGAACCAAAATCTATCGGAAGAATTTCAACTTTGAGGCTCGGGGTTACGATCAAGGGCCCTTTTCAGCTCGGCCCCAACAAATAAAGCACCCCGCGACCATATCGAAAACAAAACGGTCAAGTCTACGCCCCGCGCCGAAAAGAATACAGCTTGTCGAGGTGCGCCTTCTACGGCCTCAGCAAACGCAACCAAGCTCCGCGATTGTCCTCCTGGCTCGGGTCAATTCCTCCAGGAAAACGGAGCCCCCTGCACCGACCTGATCGGGATACTCCTCAGCGAAGGCCACAAAAATGTTACCCGTTCAACCATTGGGCCACCTAGTCGAAGGCTATTTCGGCTTATCCACTTCACTTGATCTATCTCGAGCACCCGAAGCGGAACCCGAGAATAATC
>NW_017690380.1:4541-5728 GCF_001879085.1 Nicotiana attenuata
TGCTCATCATTAACGATAGATTATTGTAGTTTCTTCTTAGTAATCAATTAATATGCTTAGTTCTTCATCTATTTCTTCAATTTCTGTATCTAGCATGAGTAGTTAAACCCATTAGCTAGGGTTGTGGCTCAACCCTAGTGTGGTTAATTGATGGGTGTTGCCATCTAGGGTTAGAATGATTATGGGTGTTTGCTATTTGGGTTGATTTTATGTTTTAATTTCGAATTTGTGGTTGCAAACACTGATTCAAGCTTAGTGGGTCTAACTCCTCTTGAGAAAGAGAGTCCATGACCCAAAAATTGACCCAACAAGGAATTGGGATGGACTCATGAGAAATGATAGTCCCAATTAACGGGTTAAATCTCGAGAGAGTAATCACCCTACTTGAACCATAGTTGCTTAATCAAAATGGCCTACCCAATTGGTCTCGAGAGAGTTAATTGGTCAAAATCACTCTCTCTACCGAGAGGTGTGAGAGTGGGTACAATTGTGCAACGGTTATAGCATAAGCCCCAAATATGTCAATCTATCCTTAGTAGCATTTACCCGTCAATTAGCCACCTAGGTAGTGTCACGACCCTAGTGCCTTTCTTCCCATTGGATACAACTTTGTAATATTCTCATAGCATAATTTAGTGTTAATCATTAGTTTTATAATAGTAGTTATAAAAATCAAAAAAGCAAAAATGTTTTAAGTGACATTAGGAGTACAAACACATCTCTAGACTAGATAGACAATCCAACTCCACTACTAGCTCCCTGAGGAAATTGATCCCGACCTCTATTCGGGTAAAAGCTATTGCGACCTGCTCTTCCTACCTTGGTGTAGCGTCGAGTTGGCAGCGATCACACTCCGAAGGTTATCCAATCACTTCTTCCAAAGTGGAGGAATTGTGTACAGGAGGACTACGGATCTGGGGTTATTACGATGTGTCGACGCCAAGGTAGCATCCAAATTGCTCGAATAGATACATGCAGGAACTTGTGGACCACACATGAATGGCTTCGTTCTTAGCTAAGAAATTATTAAGAGCAGGATATTTTTGGATGACTATGGAAACAGACTACATCAGGTATGTCCAAAAGTGCCATCAATGCCAAGTACATACTAATATGATACGAGTACCACCCAATGAACTCAACGCAACAAGTCGCACCCGTGTCCTTTCTCCTCGTTGGGCATGGAT
>NW_017690381.1:0-674 GCF_001879085.1 Nicotiana attenuata
GATGGGTGTGTTTTTCAGACAATATTTTTTGTTCAAACCTTGTTTTGGTTGTGGTTGGGCTGTGCCCGTGGATGTTTTTTTCTTCTTTTGCTTATGTGGATAATATTGCTGATCCTCCTTTGCCGATGTCAAAAAGGGGGAGAATATATATTCTGGATTGTTAACGGTTTATGTGCAGGTTCACGTCGACTATGCATTCTTTATTTGTTATACAGGTTAAGTCGACTATGCTACATGCATAGATAGTACTTCTTATTCTTTGAACGGGTTAAGTCAACTATGTTGCCCATGCATAGACAAGACTATATAGGTACAAGTCGACTGCACACATTGAGGGGGAGCCAAGTCGGCTAGTACTAACTAGGGAAGTCAACTGTTGTTTACATCCTTACATTTATGTATATTATTTTGCCATCATCAAAAAGGGGGAGATTGTTAGATCATATTTTAATGATGCAATTAATATGCATGTGCAGGAGTTCAAAGAAGTAAAAAGGAACTATTGGAACGGCTATGTCGAACAAGGAAGGAAATCATTCAGAGGAAGCTGCCTGAAATCTTACGATGTACAAGGAAAGAAACAGTACTACATCAGCAAATCAGGATTAGCTCAATGATTTTAGGAAATCAAATCTGCCATAATGGAATAAAGATTCAACGCAATCTGTGATTGA
>NW_017690381.1:4987-5728 GCF_001879085.1 Nicotiana attenuata
GTCTCAACTCCAAACTCAAAATCAAGCTGTCCTCCTGGGTCATAAATTTTATGATTGAGAGTGCTGAAGATCCAACCAGTCTTCCTTTCGGTATGGCCATCACCCACATTCTGGAAGCTCATCAAATTCCGCTTTCATACTACCCCTTTGTTCCTGTCTTCAAGTGCTACAACTCTAGAGCCTTCTCGAGTATGGGGTATGTGAATGTCAAGGGTGCCTGGGTTAAGAAGGGTGAAAGTGATGCAATGCAAACTCCTGTGGAAACCAAGCCTTCGCTGCTGTTCTGCCCTCTCCCATTCCTGCCAACCTAAGTGAAAAGCTCAGCTCCATTGACTCCCAACTCTTAGACATCAAGTCTCTTCTGTCCTCCACTCAGTCGACTGTGGATGCTATTCATGCTCTTTCAAAGGAAACAGGGTCAGATGTGTCTAAAATCAGGGTAGTTGTGCAAAGGGTAAGGGAGAATGCGGTTAAAGCCTTCAAGGAGGTGCACGACAGGCTGGATGGAACGAGTATTGCTGCCAACACCAGCTTTGAATAGTTGAAGGAGGTGATTTGCAACACTCTTACTTACTTTCTGCGTCGCTGAGATGGATGTGATTTTCAGAAAATATTTTTTGTTCAAACCTTGTTTTGGCTGTGGTTGGGTTGTGCCCGTGGATGTTTTTTTCTTCTTTTGCTTATGTGGATATATTGCTGATCTCTTTGCCGATGTCAAAAAGGGGTGAATAGTATATTCTG
>NW_017690382.1:0-914 GCF_001879085.1 Nicotiana attenuata
GAACTTGGTCATTAGCTTGTGGACTTCCGACTGGTATTTTTGCAGCCTTTGCTCCTTGATTTGGTAAGTCCCAGTGACCTGGTTTACCACGAGCTGAGAGTCGCAATGTAGAATGAGTCGTCGAGCTCCATACTTGAGGGCTAGTTTTAAACCTGCAATAACAGCCTCGTACTCGGCTTCGTTGTTAGTCATCTCGGGGCATCGTATGGACTGGCGAATTGTTTCGCCCGTGGGGACCTCGAGAACGAGTCGCAGTCCCGAGCCCGAGGCGTTAGCGGTGCCGTCAGTGTAAAGAGTCCACAGGTCGGCGTCAGAGAGGGCAGGGCGCGCCTCGAATTTCGCTTCTGGTAAGATCTCTGCGCTGAAGTCGGCTACGAAGTCGGCAAGTACTTGCGACTTGATGGCGCTCCTTGGGTGATACGAGATATCGTGCTCACTGAGCTCTATGGCCCATCGGGCGAGTCTGCCTGATAACTCAGGTTTATGTAGGATACTTCTCAAGGGAAAGGTCGTCACGACCTTTATGGGGTGGCATTGGAAGTAGGGTCGGAGCTTTCGTGAAGCTACGACCAATGCCAAAGCTAATTTTTCAAGGTGTGGATACCGTGTTTCGGCGTCCACGAGGGTTTTGCTAATATAGTAAATAGGAGATTGTGTACCTTCGTTTTCGCGGACTAGGACGCGCTGACGGCAACCTCGGACACGGCCAGATACACCAGCAGTGGTTTGCCTGGGTCAGCTTTGGCTAGCAGTGACGGTGAAGATAGGTACGCCTTTAATTTCTTCAGAGCTTCGATGCATTCTTCGTTCCATTGCAACCCATTGTCTTTTCTTAGCACACTAAAAAACTTGTGGCATCTGTCCGAGGACCGTGAGATGAACCTAGACAAAGCGGCTATTCGCCCGGTCAGTTT
>NW_017690382.1:3337-5728 GCF_001879085.1 Nicotiana attenuata
GACTGTCGTCGAGTCGTTTACTCGCCTTAGTCGAAACTACGTCGACTGTTGGCGGCGATGGCCTTAGCCATAATGTAATCGATGGCCTTAGCCATGTAGGCGACTTCGACTGTCGTCGAGTCGTTTACTCGCCTTAGTCGAAACTACGTCGACTGTTGGCGGCGATGGCCTTAGCCATAATGTAATCGATGGCCTTAGCCATGTAGGCGACTTCGACTGTCGTCGAGTCGTTTACTCGCCTTAGTCGAAACTACGTCGACTGTTGGCGGCGATGGCCTTAGCCATAATGTAATCGATGGCCTTAGCCATGTAGGCGACTTCGACTGTCGTCGAGTCGTTTACTCGCCTTAGTCGAAACTACGTCGACTGTTTGGCGGCGATGGCCTTAGCCATAATGTGATTGATGGCCTTAGCCATGTGGATATGCAAATGGCAGTCGCCTTTCATACATTGGAGATCAAGATGGCGCGTATCCTTTCATACATTGGAGATGCAAACGGCCATGGCCTTTCATACATTGGAGATCAAATGGCCGTGGCCTTTCATACATTGGAGATCAAGATGGCGCGTAGCCTTTCATACATTGGAGATGCAAACGGCCGTGGCCTTTCATACATTGGAGATCAAATGGCCGTGTCCTTTCATACATTGGAGATCAAATGGCCGTGGCCTTTCATACATTGGAGATCAAGATGGCGCGTAGCCTTTCATACATTGGAGATGCAAACGGCCGTAGCCTTTCATACAAATGGAGATCAAGATAGTCCAGTCCCTTTATCATGTCGGCCTGGATGTTGTAGGGAGAGGTTGATATGATAAACTTCTTTCAAATATCTCCAGGTGTTCTGTTGCCTCGTTAAAAACCTCCCCGAGAAAACCCAATTGGGACAAAACTCGGGTAAGGGAAAAAAGAGTACGACTCGGGGGACGCCTTTCAGAAGTGGAAATACTTGAGGTGAGCGACGTTCTAGTTGTTCTGGAGCGTTTTCCCTTCCATTGTTTCCAACTGGAATGCGCCTTTGCTGGCTACTGCTGTGATTTTGTAGGGTCCTTCCCAGTTGGTGCCCAACTTCCCTTCACTCGGGTCTTTGGATGCCAATGTCTTTGCTTTAAGGACATAGTCTCCCACTTTGAGTGGTCTTATTTTGGCCCTCTTGTTGTAGTATCTTTCGACTTGTTGCTTTTGGGCTATTATTCTGACATGGGCCATTTCTCTTCTTTCCTCGGTCTCGTCGAGGTCTTGGAGTCTGTTTGTATCATTTTCTGCTCCGCTGGTGTGTGAATACCTTAGGCTTGGTTCTCCGACTTCGACGGGTATGACCGCATCGGTTCCGTAGACCAGGGAGTACGGTGTTTCCCCCGTGCTGGATTTGGGTGTGGTCCTGTATGCCCATAATACTTCGGGTAGCAGCTCGGGCCATAGCCCTTTGGCGTCCTCGAGTTTTTTCTTAGTATGTTTAATATTGTTTTGTTGGAGGCTTCTGCCTGGCCGTTGGCGGCAGGGTGGTATGGCGTGGAAAGTATTCTCTTGATGCGTCATTTCTCGAAGAATTCGGTCGTTTTCTGACCGATGAACTGTCGTCCGTTGTCGCAACTGATTTCTTTGGGGATGCCGAAGCGGTATATAATGTTTTTCCAAATGAAGGCGATCACTTCCTGTTCGCGTATTTGGGCGTACGCTCCTGCTTCCACCCACTTAGAAAAATAGTCAGTTAAAACTAATAGAAATCGTACCTTTCCTCGCCCCGCTGGTAGGGGTCCGACTATGTCCATTCCCCACTTGATGAAGGGCCACGGGGAAGTGACAGAGTGGAGTGGTTCTCCCGGTTGGTGTATCATGGGGGCATATTTTTGGCATTGTTCGCATCGGCGGACATATTCCGCTGCGTCTTTCTTCATGGTGGGCCAGTAATAGCCGGCCCGTATCAGGCAGCGCACGAGGGAGCGGTTTCCCGTATGGGCACCGCAATGTCCTTCATGCACCTCTCCGAGCACTGGTCGTGTTTGTTGCGTCCCTAGACACTTGGCGAGGGGTCCGCCAAACGTCCTTTTATAGAGGTCGCGATTTATTATGCAATAAGGGGCGGCCTGTACGCGTAGTTTCTTGGCTTCCTTTTTGTCGAGTAGGAGTGTTCCATCCTGCAGGTAGGATACAAATTGGTTGCGCCAGTCCCAAGTCAGATTTAAAGAGAGTACCTCATGGTGATCGACGGCTGAATGGAGGAGGGTAACCACGCTTTCTTTGTTGAAGTTCTTAGTTACCGCGGCTAATTTTGCTAAGCCGTCTGCCTCCACGTTCTGTGCTCTCGGGACTTGTTCGAAGCGGCACTCATTGAACTTGGTCATTAGCTTGTGGCTTCCGGCTGGTATTTTGTCAGCCTTTGCTCCTGT
>NW_017690383.1:0-5728 GCF_001879085.1 Nicotiana attenuata
GGGAGGGGGAGGGGCCTTACGGCCCAAGCGCAATAACTAGCCACCTCGTGACACCAATCTAGGCCATCGGCCTCATCTCAATATCAGTATAACACTGCTGCAGGGCGCAGCCCGATCCCATAGTATCCTCACATCTGGCCCTTGGCCATGCTCAGTCCAAAAATCATATAAGCCCCTCGGGCATTAGTAAAACAGTAGTTCTCAGCTAAAAACATCATTTAAAATATCATTTTAGTTTCAAAAACCGAGTAAAAGTGATTGAGTTGTAAAACAGTAGAAAACGGTACGACTGAGTTCAAGTAGTAAATCAAAACAGTGAGGAAATAGCGATAAAAACTCCCCGAAGGGTTCAAATAGTTGGCACGAAGCCCAAATATGGAAATCAGTCCGAATAATGATGATATCAATCAAGCTTCAATCAAATACGCGGTAAAAGCATCACTCGGGACGGACTAAGTCACAATCTCCAATAGTAAACGACCCCACGCTTATCATCAAGCGCGTGTCTCACCTTAATATAGCACTACGATGTGCAAATCCGGGGTTTCAAACCCTCAAGACATCATTTACATTCATTACTCACCTCGAACCGGCTAAAGCTCTAGCTCGCTTTGCCCTTGCCTCTCAAATCGGCCTCCTCGCGCGTCGAATCTGACTAAAACCAGAACGAATACATCACAATAGGCTAAGGGAACAAAACCCAAGCGAAAACAATCGAAAAATATCAAAAATCCCGAAATTAGCAAAACCCGAGCCCCAGGCCCACTTCTCAAAACTCAGAAATTTTCACATCAACGGGTTCCTTACCCTTCCACGAGTTCATACATATCAAAAACTCTCAAATCCGACCTCAAATGGCCCTTCAAATCCCAATTTAAAATTTCAAAATCCCAAGCCCTAGTTCTTCCATTTTTTTGCTAAATTTCCATGAATTTCTAGGTTAATTTCACAATATAATCACGTTTTTGGTTCAGAGAACTTACCTCCAATCACTTCTCCTCGAATCCCTCTTTAATTTCCCTCAAAGAGCTCTCAAAATACTCAGCTATGGTGGAAAAATGGCTAAAACTCACGGATGAAATGTTTATAACTTTCTGCCCAGCTTCTGTACTTCCTTCTATGCGATCGCGGCCCCAGGCTCGCGATCGCGAAGGGCAATATTCTAAGACCTCCCAAAAGAACTATGCGAATGCGATGCCGTACCTGCGAACGCGATGTTTGATTTCCCAAAGCTATGCGAACGCGGCCCCACTGATGCGAACGCGGAGAACAACTTTGCTGGACCATCAATTACTAATACGCGATCGCGAACTCTTCTCTGCGAACACAAAGCACCACTAACTAACCTTCCATGATCGCGAAACCAATAACGCGAACGCGAAGAGCATTAACCTGGCCTGCCAAAATCCTTCTGTGCGATCGCGAGGGACCTCATGCGATCTCAAAGACCAAAATTGTCTGCAACTGCTGCTGCAATTTTATGCAATCGTCAAAGTCTCAAAACTTCCCGTTAGCCATTCGAAATAACCCTGAGGCCCCCGGGAGCTCAACCAAAAGTGCCAATACATCCTAAAACCTTATTCAAACTTGTTCCAATCATCAAAACACCTCAAACAACACCAAATCCATCAATTCACATCGAATTCAAGCCTAAGTTTTCTAAAAACTTCCGAAATACGCTTTTGATCAAAAACCCAACCAAACCACCTCCGAATGATCTGAAATTTTACACACACATCCCAAATAACATAACGAAGCTACAGCAACTCTCGAAATTCCATTCCGACCCTCGGATAAAAATCTCACCTATCAACCGGAATTCGCCAAAATACTAACTTCGCCAATTCAAGCCTAATTCTACACTGGACCTCCAAAACCACTTCCGATCACACTTCTAAGTCACAAATCACATCCCGAAGCTAACCGAACCATCAGAACTCACATCCGAACCCTCTAGCTCATAAGTCAACGTCCGGTTGACTTTTCCAACTTAAGCCTTCTTAAAAGAGACTAAGTGTCCCATTTCTTACCAAATTCACTCCGAACTCAAACCAATCAACTCGACCACAAAAAAACACCATTACAAAGCATAAAGAAGCAGAAATGGGGGAAACAGAGTGGTAACTCATGAGACGACTGGTCGGGTCGTCACATCCTCCCCAACTTAAACAAACGTTCGTCCTCGAACGAGTCAAGAAATATACCTGAAGCCTCAAATAGGTGAGGATATCTGCTCCGCATCTCCCGCTCGATCTCCCAGGTAGCCTCCTCCACGGGCCGACCTCTCCACTGCACCTTCACTGAAGCTATATCTTTCGACCTCAACTTCCAAACCTAACGACCCAAAATAGCCACTGGCTCCACATCAAAGGTCAAATCATCATCCAACTGAACCGTGCTGAAATCCAAAACATGAGACGGGTCCCCAACATACTTCCGGAGCATAGAAACATGAAACACCGGGTGCACACTCGACAAGCTAGGTGGCAAAGCAAGCATATAGGCCACCTCCCCAATCCTCCTAAGTACCTCAAAAGGCCCAATGAACCGCGGACTCAACTTCCCTTTCTTTCCAAATCTCATAACACCCTTCATGGGCGAAACCTTCAGCAAGACCTTCTCACCAACCATGTAGGACACATCTCGAACCTTCCGGTCCGCAAAACTCTTCTGACGTGACTGCGCTGTACGAAGTCTCTCCTGAATCACCTTCACCTTCTCTAAGGCGTCCTGAACCAAATTTGTCCCCAATAGCCTAGCCTCATCGGGTTCGAACCAACCAACTGGGGATCTACACCGCCTCCCATACAAAGCCTCATACGAAGCCATCTGAATGCTCGACCGGTAGCTGTTGTTGTAGGCAAACTTGGCAAACAGCAAGAACTCATCCCATGCACCTCCAAAATCAATAACACAAGCACGCAACATGTCCTCCAATATCTGAATAGTACGCTCGGACTGTCCGTCCGTCTAAGGATGAAACGCTGAGCTCAACTCCAGTTGAGTACCCAACTCTCTCTGCACGGCTCTCCAAAACTGCAAAGTAAACTGAGTACCTCTATCTGAGATGATGGAAACTGGAACGCCATGCAACGAAACAATCTCCCGGATATAAATCCCTGCCAACCGCTCTGAAGAATAGGTAGTACACACAGGAATAAAGTGCGCGGACTTGGTCAGCCGATCCACAATCACCCAAATAGCATCAAATTTTGTTTGAAGTCCGAGGAAGTCCAACAACAAAGTCCATAGTGATCCTCTCCCACTTCCACTCAGGAATAACCATCTGCTGAAACAAGCCACCCGGTCTATCATGCTCATATTTCACCTGCTGACAATTGAGACACCGAGCTACAAATCCCACAATATCTTTCTTTATTCTTCTCCACCAATAGTGCTGCCTCAAGTCCTGATACATATTCGCGGCACCCGGATGAATAGAATACCGCGAGCTATGGGCCTCCTCCAAAATCAACTCTCTAAGCCCATCCACATTGGGCACACAGATCCGGCCCTGCATCCTCAACACATCGTCATCACCGATGGTCACATCTCTGGCATCATCATGCTGAATTCTGTCCTTAAGGACAAGCAAATGCGGATCATCATACTGGCGCTCCCTGATGCGATCATATAAGGAAGACCGAGAAACCACACAAGCCAACACCCGACTGGGCTCCGAAATATCTAATCTCACTAATTGATTGGCCAAGTCCTGAACATCAACTGCAAGGGGTCTATCCCCAATTGGAATATACGCCAAACTCCCCATACTCACTGCCTTTCGGCTCAAAGCATCGGCCACTACATTGGCCTTTCCCGGATGATACAGAATAGTAATATCATAATCCTTAAGCAACTCTAGCCATCTTCGCTGCCTCAAATTAAGATCCTTTTGCTTGAACAAATGTTGAAGACTGCGATGATCAGTGAATACCTCACAAGATACGCCATACAAGTAATGCCTCCAAATCTTCAATGCACGAACTATGGCAGCCAACTCCAAATCATGAAGAGGGTAGTTCTTCTCATGGGCTTCAACTGACGAGAAGCATAAGCAATAACTCTACCCTCCTGCATCAATACACAACCAATCCCAAATCTCGAAGCATCACAATATACGGTATATGAACCTGAAGCTGATGGCAAAACCAATACTGGAGCTGTGGTCAAAGCTGTCTTGAGCTTCTGAAAGCTCTCTTCACACTCGTCCGACCATACAAATGAAGCACCCTTCTGAGTCAACTTGGTCAAGGGCAATGCAATGGATGAGAATCCCTGAACAAACCGGCGATAGTAGCCTGCCAACCCAAGAAACTTACGAATCTCTGTGGCTGAGGACGGTCTAGGCCAACTCTGAACCGCCTCTATCTTCTTTGGATCAACCTGGATACCCTCGCTGGACACCACGTGTCCCAAGAAAGCCACCGAACCGAGCCAAAACTCACACTTGGAGAACTTTGCATAGAGCTTCTCCTCCCTCAATCTCTGCAATACAACTCGCAAATGCTCCGCGTGCTCCTCCTAACTACGCGAGTACACCAGAATATCATCAATGAAAACAATAACGAACGAATCCAGATAAGGCCGAAATGCACTGTTCATCAAATACATGAACGTTGTTGGGGCATTGGTTAGCCCGAAAGACATGACAAGAAACTCATAGAGACATATCTAGTCCTGAAAGTAGTCTTAAGAATATCTGAATCCCTGATCTTCAACTGGTGATAGCCCGAACAGAGATCAATCTTGGAGAACACCCTCGCTCCCTGAAGCTGGTCAAATAAATCATCAATGCGAGGTAGGGGATACTTGTTCTTAATTGTTACCTTGTTCAATATCCTGTAATCAATGCACATTCTCATTGTGCCATCCTTCTTCTTCACAAACAGAACCGGCGCACCCCAAGGTGACACACTAGGCCGGATGAACCCCTTATCTAGGAGTTCCTAAAGCTGCTCCTTTAATTCTTTCAACTCCACTGGTGTCATACGATATGGCGGAATAGAAATGGGCTGAGTGCCCGGCACCAGGTCAATACCAAAATCAATATCCCTGTCCGGTGGCATGCCCGGCGGTCTACAGGAAACATATTGGGAAAATCCCTCACAACTGGAACAGAATCGACACTAGGAGTCTCAGCTCCAATATCCCTCACAAACGCTAGATATGAAAGACAACCCTTCCCAACCATACGCTGGGCCTTGAAGAAAGAGATCACTCTGCTGGGAACATAATCAGTCACACCACGCCACTCGATCTGCGGTACCCCCGGCATAGCCAAAGTGATTGTATTAGCATGACAGTCTAGAATAGCGAAGCACGGAGATAACCAATCCATGCCCAGAATGACATCAAAATCCACCTTGCTCAATAGAAATAGATCCACTCGGGTCTCCAGACCCCCAATAGTCACTACACACGACCGGTACACACAATCCACAACAACAGTATCGTCCACCGGGGTAGATACATGAACAAGCAAGGCAAGAGACTCCCGGGGCGTACCCAAATAATGAGCAAAATACGAGGACACGTAAGAATAGGTGGAACCGGGATCAAATAATACAGAGGCATCTCTGTGGCAGACTGAAACAATACCTGTAATGACAGCATCTGAAGCAATGGCATCTGTCCTGGCTGGAATAGCATAGAAACGAGCCTGGCCACCGCCCGATAGACCTCCCCCTCTGGGGAGACCCCTGGCTGCCTGATCTCCACCCCTAGC
>NW_017690384.1:0-780 GCF_001879085.1 Nicotiana attenuata
AACCAGTTAGTACGAGAGTTCGTGATTTTATTAATTTAGACCCTCCTGTGTTTACCGGATCAGATCCGAAGGAGGACCCGCAGACTTTTATTGATCAGGTTCATCGTACACTGCGGGTTATGCACACTAGTGATACAGAGGCAGTAGAGTTGGCTTCTTATTGGCTACGGGATTTAGCGGTTCTCTGGTATGATAGTTGGGAGAGATACAGGGGTCCGAACGCTCCTCCAATTGTGTGGAAGGAATTTTCTGAGGCCTTTCTTCGTCACTACTTGCCAGTTGAGATACGACGAGCTAGAGCTGATAAGTTCTTGAACCTTAGACAAGGTAATATGAGTGTGCGAGAGTATAGTATGCAGTTTGATTCTTTAGCAAGGTATGCTCCCCATATAGTAGCAGAGATGAGTGATAGGGTGCATCTGTTCGTGAACGGGTTGGGACCACATCTGATAAATGAGTGCACGATAGCGTCCTTGGTGGAGGGCATGGATATTTCCCGTATTCAGGCTTATGCCCAGACCCTAGAGGATCGTAAGCGCCAGCAAAGGGCAGATAGGGAGCAGGATAGGGGCCAGCATAAGCGGGCGAGATTTGCAGGGTATTCTGATGACTTCAGAGGCAATGTCAGGCCCCAGTCTTCGAGGAGTTCGGCGCCATCTGTAGCTAGTGCTCCTCCACAATTCCAGACGGCCTCGATATGATCGATTTACCTATTCGAGGTCCAGGTCAGAGTTCGCGGGCATCAGGCTCGCAAATCTCACGAGAGATACTAATCAGAAC
>NW_017690384.1:4696-5728 GCF_001879085.1 Nicotiana attenuata
CGTTAGTTCATTACCATAAGGTCGTCGATGTAAATCCATGAAGAGATTATCTTTGAGATGATAAGAGATTAATCCTATTGGTCTTAAATGATACAAAGGTGTATAAGGGTGGTTAACAAGTATTAGAAGTTAAACGAATCAAGGATGTTGTCAGCCGTATTTTTGGGTAAACCTAGGGGTGCTTAATACTCTCAAGAGGTCGTATTTTAAGGTATATGAATCATAAAA
Organism: Nicotiana attenuata; assembly: GCF_001879085.1. Taxonomy (NCBI): domain Eukaryota; kingdom Viridiplantae; phylum Streptophyta; class Magnoliopsida; order Solanales; family Solanaceae; genus Nicotiana; species Nicotiana attenuata. Next base: position 4,925 of record NW_017690384.1, read on the forward strand.
TATTCGTATCATAGTCTTGAAGTCAAACGAGTTATGAAACAAAAGTCGACAAGAGTTGTTGCAACTTAAGTTCATAGTTTTACTTAAACTTTAGGTCAAATGTTATTAAGCTTTTCTCCCAATATACTTGGAATTACGGGGTGATCTACCCACCAAATTGAAGATCTATGAGTCTAGTTTCCAACGCATTAAACCTTTTATCAATACGACATTGGAGTAGAGAGATATTTGCGTTTTCGCGAGACTGCGCCAAGCACCTCTCTATGGGACCCACTTAGGCGGTTTAAGACATTTGGATCTATATAGGACGCCTCCAACCCGTTTTAAGTCATTTATTTTCACTATTTTCAGACCTTAGAACCCTAGGAACACCCTCTCAAGGTTCTCTCAAGATTCAAGACCCAAACAAAGGGCAAACAACACAAATCAAGTGTCGGGAATCCCGTGGCGCTAGTAAGTCTCTTGTTCTTCTTGTTGTTGCTCATTTTTGTGTTGTTCCAGCTCGTGTGGGAGGTTGTTTTAAAGGGTTTATGTTCTGTAAATACTCCCTCAAGTTCTTAATATCAACCTTAGGTGATTTCAAGCCTTCTAAAGTGATTCTAGTGCCAAAAAGAAACACTAATTGATTGCTAGTTTCGCTTCCTTGTTGTTGTGGCAGAATTGGAGGGATATTTCGTGGAGAATTAAGGTCAAATTGGAGTTTTTCTTTCTGTATAAAGGTAAGGAACCTCTTAATCTATATGTATTTAAGATTATCCAAGTTACGGCTAAGTCATTGAAGCTAGAACTTGTGAAATATATATC
>NW_017690385.1:0-682 GCF_001879085.1 Nicotiana attenuata
CTTAAAGATGGGCTCGCAAGTCGTTGTAAGTTGGGCAATGAACCTGCTGATGTAATTCAATCTGCCAAGCAAACTCATCACCTCTTTCTTGTTCCTCGGTGGCGGTAGCTCCTGAATGGCTTTGATCTTGGACGGGTCTAATTCAATACCGCGCCGACTCACTACGAATCCCAATAATTTCCCGGATGGAACTCCAAACGCACACTTTGCTGGATTAAGTTTGAGGTTGTACCTGCGGAGTCTCTGGAAGAATTTCCTCAAGTCCTGGACATGGTCACATTGTTTTCTCGACTTTATGATCACGTCGTCCACATAGACCTCGATTTCCCGATGTATCATGTCATGGAACATGGTGGTCATTGCCCTCATATACGTTGCCCCTGCGTTCTTTAACCCAAATGGCACGACCCTATAACAATACGTTCCCCAAGGCGTGATGAATGCCGTCTTTTCCGCATCCTCCTCATCCATCAAAATCTGGTGATAGCCCGCATAACAATCCACGAAGGAACCAATTTCATGTTTGGCACAATTGTCAATCAATATGTGGATGTTTGGTAGTGGGAAGTTGTCCTTCAGACTTGCCTTATTGAGGTCCCGGTAATCTACGCACACTTTGGTCTTTCCATCCTTCTTTGGCACAGGCACGGCATTGGCTACCAAGTGGGATACCGCGTGACCC
>NW_017690385.1:5112-5728 GCF_001879085.1 Nicotiana attenuata
AGTCGCCAGAGCTGTCACACCTCCTTTTTCACTTACTACACCCGCGGGGTGTAAAGGAGTTTTTCCACTTAAAGGACAATCGGAACGGGATTTATTATTAAGATTTCAGAGTCGCCACTTGGGAGATTAGTGGTGTCCCAAGTCACCGGTTGAATCCCGATCCGAGGAAATTGTGACTCTGTTAACAGTTCGCGAACCAAAAATCCGAGTAAGGAATTCTGTTAACCCGGGAGAAGGTGTTAGGCATTCCCGGGTTCCGTGGTTCTAGCACGCTCGCTCAACTGTCATATTTGGCTTATTTATTCGATTTTAATACATGTTTTAACCTATATGCCTTTAACTTTGAACTGCTTTTATTATTATTGTTTATTTTAAGGGAATTGCAACGTCGTGAAAACACGTCTCGAACCTCGTCACATAAATGCGCCCGTGGTTTTCGACATATTTTGACTTCGTTGAGATTTGGATTTGGGTCACATAAATGTGCACCCGTATTTAGGAATGTAAAATTATTTAAAATGCGTGCCTAAAGAGACTATCACGTTATTATCTTTGGGGAAGGCCGTGAAATTCGCTAAACGGCCCATCCCGAAGGCTAAGTATTTTAGTTAAACAT
>NW_017690386.1:0-667 GCF_001879085.1 Nicotiana attenuata
ACTCTTGAACAGGTTTTACACCCATGAATAAAGACTCAAACAATTTCTTCAACACTTCACATTCTTAAGCTCGAATTCAATTGGAAACAACTAGCAAAAGAAGCAAGTGAGATGCTACAAATATATACTCCAAATAACCAACAATGTAACAAAAACGAAAACAAGATAAGATAACATGAAAGAAACAGCTAAATATTACAAGAAGCAGGAATATTAACCCTGTCAACCAATAAACTAGATAAATTAATTAGACAATTCAATTGAAGAATACAATAGGAATGTTAGATAGCCCATAACCCTAGATCGTTTTCATTACATTGATATCATAAAAATCTGCTCTTTCTCTGTCCAAAGTTCATTATTTATTTTTATTTATTTTAATTAGTTTAGAATCAAATACTTCTAGGTTTAATTCTTGTCTAGATAATTAGGATAGTCTAATTTAGTTAACAGTTAATCACAAGTCCTCGTGGGTTCGACACCGACTTTTAGTCACTTTATTACTTGCGTGTGTGTTTGGCCGCAACAAGTTTTTGGCGCCGTTGCCGGGGTACTTAGAAATTACTATTCTACTAGATTGGATTTTTACTTTTTGCCTATTCAAGTTTTTATTTTTTATTTTTAACTTAGTTTAATATTTTATTATCTTTGTTTGACATTGGCATCT
>NW_017690386.1:4766-5727 GCF_001879085.1 Nicotiana attenuata
AATGAAACTTCAGTAGGAAATTCAGGACAAGTGCAATTGCCTACTGGAGATTCAACATCAATCTCACATATGGAGGGAGTGTCAACTCACAGGAGGTGATGTACTGAAAGATGTGTTATGTGTACCTGCTTTTAAGTTTAACCTCATGTCAGTCTCTAAAGTGACAGAAGATCTTAAATGCAGTGTTACTTTTTTTCCCAAATGTTGTGTGTTCCAGGACCTCTTATCTGGGAGGGTGAAGGAGATTGGTAGAAGAGAAGAAGATCTGTACATATTGTCAACAGCTTTAGGGAAGACTGTGAATAGAGCTTTTGCATATACCAGTAAAGAAGGAGGCATGGAAATATGGCACAGAAGAACAGGACATGTTCCAATTCAAGTTCTCAGAAGGATTCCTAGTATACAACACTATGGTAGTAGAATAAATAGCGACTCACTGTCTAAGTGCGAAATTTGTCCTCTAGCTAGACAAACTACAACACCTTTTCCAACTAGTACTAGTAGAAGTTCACATGCTTTTGATTTGATCCATATGGATGTGTGGGGACCCTATAAGATTGCTACTCATAATGGCATGAAATACTTTCTTACATTGGTTGATGATTGTACCAGATGGACTTGGGTATTTCTTATGAGACTCAAATCTGATGTTATTTTCTTACTCAAGAACTTTATTAGTATGATCAAAACACAGTTTGGGAAGCAAATTAAGATGTTTAGATCAGACAATGGGAGTGAGTTTTTTTAATAGTGCATGTGATGACTTGTTTCAAATGCATGGGATTGTTCATCAAAGCTCCTGTCCATATACTCCCCAACAAAATGGAGTTGTGGAAAGGAGACATAGACATATACTAGAGACTGCTCAAGCAATCAGATTTCAAGGTCCATTTTACCCTAGTTAGTAATATTTAGGGGGACATTTGGTATTTGATGTTGCTGTATATGTAATCAACAGAAA
>NW_017690387.1:0-932 GCF_001879085.1 Nicotiana attenuata
AATGGATAATCCCTTGTGTGCTTAATTTCAACTATTTTGTACTGGGGTGCACCTTCTTACCTCTATTTGGTGCTGGATCATACCACTTGCACCGAAAGAGTACCAACTTCCAAGGACATACATACTGTTGGACATGCACGACCTGGGGAATCTGATTGACAGAGCCAAGAAGGTCAAATATAGAGAAGGTCCCTCCGGGACCAAGTAGATTAGATTTAGCTGTTTCTCTGAAACGTTTTTGAATGTAATAAGGAAAATGTTATTAGTAACTCATTTATTTATTGTCGTTTTTAGGTTCGTCTTATTTATTACATTAATGAAATGAGGCATTTATCGGCATTAAATCTTTTCAAATCTACTTGCCTCTAGGCTTACCTCGGGCCCAACGAGGTTCCCCAAATTAGGACGCGAATTTACATTCCTGCAATACGTGTTTAAATACTGCAAATACTTTTCAAAATCCTTACTAACTTGTTTACCTTTTGGCATTTTTCTTTATTTTAATTATTCTCATCCCCTAAGGTTGGTTTGCACATACTGGCATAGTCGGCATATCACACCAGATCTAGAGGCCCTCCTCCTCCTCCTCCCCCTCCAAGTAATCCGATAGGCAAGGGAATAGCTAAGATGGATGATATGAGTGGTATCCGGAAAGACAACGCTGCACATGCTTAGAATATTGAAACTTCAGTCAGTCGGAGTACTCTGACCTATAATGATTTGGTCCTACGATAGGAACAGAAAATACTAGAATTGCAAGGGGGACTTGAGAAGGTCCGAAACTTGACAACCCTCTCCCTCACCCTAAACGTCCCAGATATTAACCAGCAAAATGCTCAAAACCCAGCACCTCCTCAAAACACACCAAACCAACGTCCGCAAAATCCTCCCGTACCCCATCAATACGCAACACCTCCCCAAAATCCTAATCC
>NW_017690387.1:4694-5727 GCF_001879085.1 Nicotiana attenuata
ATCCGGTCTTCCTAGTCAGTCTTAGGTTCATGGCTTCGCGGGGTCTTAGCCAAATCCTGCATGTCTAGCCACTTTTGGCCACATCGGCCATTCTTGCAAAAATGGGGTCATTTGCGCAAAAGTGGTTCAATGACCCATGTCTTAGAATCTTGAGTCCACAACTAGGTGTCATATTACTTTAAGGTCCGTTCTTTTTTGAGTTTGCATCTTTAGCCACTTCTGGCCATATCGGTCGTTTTTGCAAAATAGGTCATTTCTGCAAATTAATTTTGGGCCATGATTGTTGGGAGTTTGAATCCATATAAGCCTTGGTGAGGTATTTCCATGTCTTTGAGGTCACCTTTGTTGAGTTTGCTCTAATACCCACTCTTGGCCACGTAGGCATTTTGCAAAACTAGCCCAATCACGTCTTGCATGTGTCCAATAGGAGGTGTTGTGGTCTCACATAGTGTCTCGAGTCACTAGTCTATTTGGTCTTATTTTTCTCATTCAGGTATGAATTTATTTACCACAGCTCGAGCATGACTGATATCCCAGGATCACTGCATTCAGGAGCTACTTGAGGAGACTTTTTATATTTTACGCCTGTTTTTGAGTCTTTTAGGTGGTTTAAGAGTTCGTCTAGTCTTTTGTTATCGTACTTCCTATGATGTATTTGAAAAACAAAAAAATTATAAATGAAAAATTCAAAAAAGATTTTTGTTCTTAATTTATTTTGTCCATTACCTTTTTCAGAACTACGCTTGATCTGATTCATGATGGACATGATACGTAGGCAACCTACATAGGGTTCGATCGAATCATCATTAAAAAATAAAGAAAAAAAGAGAAAAGAAAAAAAAGAGAATGAAGTTGTGGTCCATGAGAAATGAGAGGAAGAAAAGAGCGATAATCAGAAGAAATGAAAAACCAAGCGCGACATTTTTTCTTATTAATCTATTTTAAAAAGAATGATATTTTATATTTAAAATACTTAATTTAAACTTCTTATTTACTTTTAATGTGCTTTTTAGTAAAAAAACTTAAAGATATC
>NW_017690388.1:0-725 GCF_001879085.1 Nicotiana attenuata
ATAACAAGGAACTCGTAATGGCCATATCAAGTCTTGAAGGCAGTCTTCGGGATATCTGGCTCCCGAATCTTCAACTGATGGTAACATGAGCGCAAGTCAATCTTAGAAAACACCCGTGCACCCTGAAGTTGGTCAAACAGATCATCAATGCGAGGCAAGGGATAATGGTTCTTCACTGTAACCTTGTTCAACTAGCGGTAGTCAATACACATGCGCATAGAACCATCCTTTTTCTTCATAAACAAAATAGGAGCACCCCACGGTGAAACACTAGGTCGAATAAAACCCTTACCAAGCAATTCCTGCAACTGATCCTTCAACTCCTTCAACTCAGGAGGAGCCATACGATACGGAGGAATGGAAATGGGCTGAGTGCCCGGCAACAGATCAATCCCAAAATCAATGTCCCTATCAGGCGGCATGCCTGGAAGATCAGCTGGAAATACATCGGGATAATCCCGTACCACTGGAACAGAATCAACAGAAGGGGTATCAACACTAACATCTCTCACATATGCCAAATACGCGGCACACCCCTTCTCAACCATGCGCTGAGCTTTAAGAAAAGAGATAACTCTACTGAGAGTGTGATCTAAAGTACCACTCCACTCAACACAGGGAACACTTGGCATAGCCAGCGTCACGGTCTTGGCGTGACAATCGAGAATAGCAAAATGGGGCGACAACCAGTCCATGCCCAAAATAATGTCAAAAATCCACCATAC
>NW_017690388.1:5221-5727 GCF_001879085.1 Nicotiana attenuata
CCGAACACGCTCCCAACCCCGAAATCACCTAACGGAGCTAACGGAACCATCGGATTTCCATTCCGAGGTCGTCTTCACACTGTTCCGATTACGGACCATCTTTCAACACTTAAGCTCTCATTTAGGGACTAAGTGTCCCAAAACAGTCCGAATCCTAACCGAACGTCCCGTCATACCAAAATAGCAGAAATGAACTTAGGGGAAGGGGTAAATGGGGAATCGGGGCGTAAATTCCAAAAACGACCGGCCGGGTCGTTACAACCCCACCCCATACTTAAGAAATTGCATTGCCCCAATGCAAAACAGTAAAACAAGAGTGAAAAGGTAACTCCCTGAGGTCTGTGGCCTACTCCTCATCAACACCCTCAAAGGTGCGCAAGTACTCTTCATCATCAGAGGAATATAGTTTACGTCCTCGTCCGGTGGCATATGTACTCCATCAGCTAAGCCTAACCACTGCTGCAGTCGGACCCCGGGGGAGGGGTATCGGTCCTCCTGCAGCTCGT
>NW_017690389.1:0-665 GCF_001879085.1 Nicotiana attenuata
AATAAAAACCGCTTAAGCGGACTCTGACCGCAGAAGCGGTCCCGCATAAGCGAAGCGGGACCGCAGAAGCGAAAAAACAACTGTTGCAGAAGGGTTTAAACTATTAAATTTCATCCGCGAACAAGAGTTGGTTTCTACCATTTTAAGCGGTTTTGAGAGCTTTGAGCGAGAATTTTCGAGGGCTTTGACTGAGAATCAATTGGAGGTAAGTTCCTTGGTCTAAATATTCGAGTTTATGGTAGAAATTACATGTAAATTGTGGAAATTCATCAAAAACGGGTCAAGCTAGGGCTTGAAAAGTTGTGATGTAAAAACGGATTTTGAAAGGGCATTTGAACTCCGATTTTGTTAAAATTGGTATGTGTAGACTCGTGGCGAGACGAGGAATCCAGTGATGTAAATTTCGTAATTTTTCGAGAAGTGGGCCCGGGGCTCGGGTTTTGCCAACTTAGTGAATTTTGGTATTTTTCGAGTCTTTTCGATTGGGTTATGTTTCTTTAGCCTATTGTAATATATTCGTTGTGGTTTTAATCAGATTCGGCGTGCGAAGAGGTTGATTTGAAAGGCAAAGGCATAGCGAGCTAGACTTGTGGCCGGCTTGAGGTGAGTAATAGATGTAGATGATGACCTAAGGGTTTGAAACCCCGGTATATCACATTGTGACG
>NW_017690389.1:5137-5727 GCF_001879085.1 Nicotiana attenuata
ATATGTGTGCAAACTTTCAGGTCATTCGGAGGTGTTTTGGTCGGGTTTTTGATCGAATGCGTAATTCGGAAGTTTTTAAGAAACTTAGGCTTGAATTCGATGTGATTTGACTGTTTTAGCGTTGTTTGATGTGTTTTGAGGATGAGAACAAGTTTGAATGAGGTTTTAGGATGTATTGGTGTTTTTGGTTGAGGTCCCGGGGGTCTCGGGGTGAATTCGGGTGGTTGAACGAGAGGTTTTGAGGTGTGTTGCAGGTCTGTTGCTGCTGTCATATGATATTTCCGCTTCTGCAGAAATGGACCGCAGAAGCGGTCAGGCCCGGGTTAGGGAATTTCCGCAAAAGCGGAAGGATGGTCGCTTCAGCGGGTCCGCATAAGCGGATATTTTACCGCAGAAGCAGTTGTTGAGAGAACTGCAGAAGCGCATCTGGAGTCGCATAAGCGAAAAGGGCGGTTTTAATAAAAACCGCTTAAGCGGACTTCTGACCGCAGAAGCGGTCCCGCATAAGCGAAGCGGGACCGCAGAAGCGAAAAAACAACTGTTGCAGAAGGGTTTAAACTATTAAATTTCAATCCGCGAACAAGAGTTGG
>NW_017690390.1:0-635 GCF_001879085.1 Nicotiana attenuata
ATAATTTTGTGTGAGTTTTGTGGCATTCTTTGGTAATTTTTGCATTCATTTTATGCATTTAATCCATAAAAAATACCAAAAATATGCATTAGCATTTAGGGATTTAATTTCACAATTTTAGTATTAATTAGTCTTAGAATAAAATACAAACAAATTGCAAGAAAATAGTCTTTGCATTACTAGTTTTTGCATTTGTGTCGAATAGAGTTACAAGCAAATTTTAGGAATTAAAATAGCTTAATTAGGTCTTTGCTTTGTTTAGGCATTTTATAAAAATCAGAAAAAATAAATTAAAAAAAGGGAAAAGAAAAAGAGAAAAATTAAAAATGGTCTTAAGTAAAGACCACATTTGGGCCAAAATCAGGTAGCCCCAAATAAAAACACCCCAGCCCAAGCCTGCCCAACCCGTCCGCGTAACCCGGTCCAGCAACCCCGTCCAAAAACGACGCCATTCTGCCTAGTTGAATCTCATCCGTTGATCCTTCAAAGATCCAACGGTTGGGAACTAAATCTCAAAACCCTTGTAACTGTCCGAAAATTAATTAATCCTAAAAAATAAACAAAAAACACATAATTCACCTTCCTCACCCCTGTAACGCCGGTCACCGCCTCCGCCATAAGCTACCGTACCCCAC
>NW_017690390.1:4941-5726 GCF_001879085.1 Nicotiana attenuata
CAGGCGCCCACCTGGATAACAAGGGAATACTTTTCAAGTTTTAGCAATCAGGCGCCCACCTGAAGAACAAGGGAATACTTTTCAAGTCCAGCAACCAGGAGCCCGCCTGAAGAATAGAGGCACATTCTGCAATTAGCAGCAGTTAAACATCACTCAGAGGAATAGTGAAACATCTACAATCACAATGCAAGGCGACAACACAAGAATTCCAGTGGAAAGATACAAGTTCAAGGCAACACAAAGAGCAAGTTAGAAGGCATAGATAGGACTTTTGTAACACATAGCTTAGACTAGCTTTTTATTTCGACATGGTGTAATAAGGAGGTCAGCGAGCAGTAACAGCAACAACAGCAGCGCAATCACAGCTCCTGGTAGTCCCAGCTACCAAACCTTCCCGAACTACACCGACCTGATTCCTGTTTAGCCCAGGATATGTAGGCAACCTCTGAAGCAGGGTGCGGTCGAGCTTTTTCAAACCGCTTCACACGGAATACGCAGGCGGGCAAAAATCGTTCATTTCTGCTCACTTATCTTTGCACGAAAACTCTTCGTGTTTCCGGGCAAAGAGGGGCAGCTGTGAGCATGTGATTTTTGCCCTAAGCAGTAATTCCCAAATTTCAAGCAAAATAATTTTTCTAATATTTTATAATTTTGTGTGAGTTTTGTGGCATTCTTTGGTAATTGTTGCATTCATTTTATGCATTTAATCCATAAAAAAAAAAATACCCAAAATATGCATTAGCATTTAGGGATTTAATTCCACAATTTTAGTATTAATTAGTCTT
>NW_017690391.1:0-892 GCF_001879085.1 Nicotiana attenuata
GCCGGGGTACGAGGGCTGAGGACGTGCACATGGTGCAGCCAGAGCACCCCGTGCGAGCTGCCACTGACGGTGCCACCCAGCAGATCCAGCCGAGTCCAGACACCTGTTACGCCTACCGCTACTACTACTCCAGCACTCCAGGAGACTCTGGCACAGTTTATGACTATGTACACCACTCAACTCAGGCAGGGTTGCTTCCCCTTGCTGCAGCTACATCCCAGCCGGGGGAGCAGCACAGACTCCCGCCGCCCGCACTTCTGAGCAGCGAGTGCATGTTGATCAGGTCACAGAGATTATTCCTGCACAGCCGATAGCCCCAGCTCAGCCCGAGGAGAGGGAAGTAGCTTCAGAGGAGGAGCAGAAGAGGCTTGAGAGGTTCAAAAAGTATCAGCCTCCTACATTCAGTGGGCTAGCCTCAGATGATGCTCTTGGATTTCTAGAGGAATGCTACCGCATCCTCCGCACCATGGGTATATCAGGATAGAGCGGGGTTTCCTTCACTACCTTTCAGCTTCGTGGAGCCGCATATCAGTGGTCGCGTGCTTATGAGTTAGACAGCCCGGATGAGGCAGCTTCCCTCACTTGGACTCAGTTTTCAGATATGTTCACGAGAGAGTATGTTCACTAGAGCCTCAGGGACGCTTGGCGCGCAGAGTTTGAGCATTTGCGCCAGGGTACTATGACTGTCTCGGAGTATGCTATCCGTTTCACCGACTTGGCTAGACATGCACCCGCTTTGGTTTCTACCATTCGCGAGAAGGTTCGCCGGTTTATTGAGGGGCTCATTCCCAGCATCAGGTCTAGTATGGCTTGGGAGTTGGAGATGGATATTTCTTATCAGCAGGTGGTGAGCATTGCTAGGAGAGTAGAGGGTATGCATGCTCGGGACAGA
>NW_017690391.1:3011-5726 GCF_001879085.1 Nicotiana attenuata
TGTGATTCTTGGAGAGAAAGAACCTTATTTCTTTGGGTTTTCAATTTTTATATGTGTTTGGTTAGTTTTGGTAAGTCTATGATTAATGGCTAGAGGTTGGTAAGTTGGGACTTTTTTGGGACATTTCTGTAAGATTCCTAATTTATTTTATGACAAAAAATATGTGGCCATATCGTTCAAAAGATAGTGTTCTTTCACGCTTCAGAGTCTTTTCTCCCTATTTCGAACACGTGCACGTGTATTCCATGATAATTGTATAAAATTTTCTAAAACAATATTAATAAACTATATTACAACTTTATAGAAATTTATACTAAATTAAAAACAACACGATTGATCTCAACAAACATAAACAGAAAAAATGGTATAAATAAATAAATTATTTGCTGAATAACATCCTGCTTCGCCCACTGCCCGAAATGAAGCAAGCTACACCAAAATAAAGAACACAAATGAAGGAGAAAAAATAGAAGGAAACAATTGGGATATTGTCCCGTCCCAAAATATTTAACGTGAAATTGAACAAACAAGATGATGTAAAGAAGTCAAGCCCGCTAATGGGAAACAATTAGCATATTCCTGAAATCAAATTTTTTGTTTACGTTAAAAAAGGAAATAAGTAACAAATAAGCACTATTCCTAATGAAAATTAGCTAAGACTGTATTGTATATCCAAATAATTTTCATAAACGAAGATGCTCATTTTATGACAATAATAATGAAGAAATACATATTAAAACTATAGAATTAGCATTACACTCATAAAAACTAATAGGAAAAGGAAAAAAATTACCTTTGTCTTGTAAATGGGCTGTTGTTGCAAATGGTGAGCAGATTTGCCTAATAAAAAAAGTATCTTTCATGAAACAAAAAGGATTTTTTCCATTTGACAATGGTTTGATAGGGGAGAATTGCTCTACTTGATTTAGTTGTCCACTTTATAAAGTTAAAAAAGAATGAATTTGTCACAATTATTGGAAGCTGAATAAACAAATATTGAATAGGTATGCCAAAGGTTGAGATAGTTTATTTGCAGTAATGTACCGGAAAGAGAAAACAACACCAAAAATTTGAATAGGCTTCACTAAGTTATTGCAGTGATCTAAATGCCATTCTTCTCATTTATCATGGTCACAATACAAATTTATTATTTCTTAGAAGGTAATTTAATTTTTAGTGTAAGAATATTATAGGGTAGTATTTAAGTAAGGGGTAATTTGGTCATTTAATTTGTCATGACCCAAATTCCATATTAGGCCGTGATGGCGTCCAAAACCGTTGTTAGGCAAGCCAACACTAATCAAATAGTAAATTCTCATTTGTGTAGTTAGTACCTGATAACTTCCATTATAGATTAAGAAATTCATAGTTTAAAATTATAAGCATATTTAAATGGAAGTAATAAATGCGAATTTAAATCATGAAAACATGCCAAAACATCATAAGTCTACCAATGTTCAATACCTGGCGTCACAAGTGTGTGAGGAATCTGGTAGAATATACAAAACCACACTATCCTATTGTCTGGAAAAAGAATTAGACAGGAACATAAAGACAAAAGAGAGACTCCAGCTGCTGCAGAACGGTTCAAAAGGGCAGCTCACCAGAAAGTCTCGAGTTGGGGAGTCCACCCTATGCGCCGGACTGATGGCCAGATGCACCTGCCTCAAAGACTGTATAATCAAGTACAGAAGTGCAACATGAATACATAAAAATATGTACCCAGTAAGTATCTCGCATAACCTCGCAGAAGTAGTGACGAGGGGTCGACTCCGACACTCACTAGGGCCAACAATGTAATAATATGAAGTTTCAATTCTTAAAGCATAATGTATATAAATAACAGTCAAGCTCAAACAAGAACGAGGAATTTCCCCTAACACTATTTAAGAAGCAAGACATTTTCTTATTTAAACAAGTGCATATCCAACAATGAAGCATACAACTACAAAGAGTTCCCACTATATTATCACATACAATTTCCACTGAGGACGTTCGGCCCGATCCAATATATAAGTAAAATGTGCACTGCCGAGGGTCGAACGGCACGAAACATAGATGCATCTATCCACCCACTCGCGAATCATACATGCGACGCGGTAAAAGCATAATCCCGCTCGCGGATTATACGTGCGACGCGGTCAAACATAATTTTCATCATTTAAAACAAAACACAACACTTCCTTGATTCTTTTCCAAAAATAAAGACAATCCTCTTGAAGCCTATAAGTCCTTAGATTTTTTTCAACTTAATTTACTTTCATATAATTAGCGCATATGACCAAATAGTAGTGTCTACAAAGCATAGTGTAAACCTAAAACTACCCGGACAATAGCAAAGATAGTAGCTACGTACGGACTCTCGTCACTTTGTACGTACATAGCTCCTACACATAACCACACATTAATTAAGTTAAAAGCTGAGGTCAAAGAACATTGCATCAGTGAAGGTTCAGTGGCGGGGCCAGCCAGTCGAGGAGGCAACTTGGGAGACCGAACAGGATATGCACAGCCGTTACCCTCATCTTTTCACTACTTCAAGTATGTCTCTATGCTCGTTCGAGGACGAACGAATGTTTAAGTGTGAGAGGATGTAACGACCCGGCCGGTCGTTTTAAGAATTAACGCCCTGATCCCCTATTAACTGCTTTCCCCGTGTTTGTTTCTGCTATTGTGAGTTGCCGGGAGGATTTATTTGGAGTTCCAGAGAGTTTT
>NW_017690392.1:0-424 GCF_001879085.1 Nicotiana attenuata
AGGGAATTCATTTCAAGTTTAAGCATCAGGCGCCCACCTGGAAAACAAGGGAATTCATTTCAAGCTTAAGCCTCAGGCGCTCACCTGGAGAACAAGGGAATTCATTTCAAGATTAAGCATTAGGCGCCCACCTGGAGACCAAGGGAATTCATTTCAAGTTTAAGCATTAGGCGCCCACCTGGAAAACAAGGGAATTCATTTCAAGCTTAAGCCTCAGGCGCCCACCTGGAGAACAAGAAAATTCATTTCAAGTCTAAGCATCAGGCGTCTACCTGGAGAACAAGGGAATTCATTTCAAGTTTAAGTATCAGGCGCCCATCTGGAAAACAAGGGTATTTATTTCAAGTTTAAGCATCTGGCGCCCACCTGGAGAACAAGGGAATTCATTTCAAGATTAAGCATCAGGCGCCCACCTGGAGAACAA
>NW_017690392.1:5463-5726 GCF_001879085.1 Nicotiana attenuata
TTCATTTCAAGCTTAAGCCTCAGGCGCCCACCTGGAGAACAAGAAAATTCATTTCAAGATTAAGCGTCAGGCGCCCACCTGGAGAACAGGGGAATTTATTTCAAGTTTAATCATCAGGCGCACCAAGAAAACAAGGGAATTCATTTCAATATTAAGCATCAGGCGCCTACCCGGAGAACAAGGGAATTATTTCAAGTTTAAGCATCAGGCGCCCACCTGGAGAACAAGGGAATTCATTTCAAGCTTACGCCTCAGGCGCCCAC
>NW_017690393.1:0-303 GCF_001879085.1 Nicotiana attenuata
GCCATCGACATCGATTCGACCTCGCTCGAGCTACGACGGATACTACTTCGACCACGGTCGAAGCAACATCCTAATGGCTAAGTCCATCGACATCGTTCGACCTCGCTCGAGCTACGACGGATACTACTTCGACCATGGTCGAAGCAACATCCTAATGGCTAAGGCTATCGATGCCGGTTCGACCTCGCTCGGGCTACGACAGATACTACTTTGACCACGGTCGAAGCACCATCCTAATGGCTAAGGCCATCGAACAATTCGGTTCGAACCTCGCTCGAGCTACGACGGATACTACTTCGACCA
>NW_017690393.1:2400-5726 GCF_001879085.1 Nicotiana attenuata
GAATCGAGGCGGCAGGTTTCAAATCAGCGCGGGAAACCAAGCGCCAAACCGTCAGCTTTTCTGCCTCGAAAATACGCATAATGATGACGCATACAAACACTGACGTCATCCAGGGAGGAGCGCTCTTTTCAATGTTCCGTCGAATGTGATTACGATCTCCTCTACTGGCCACGGCGTAACGTTTCGGCAAGCCAAATTCTCTTTAAAAGAGGCACTAATTCCGCCCATCGAGGACGCACCTCACTGCGACCTCGACAAGCGAAGGGACTAACTGTATAGGTTCGAATTTGGTCGATCACGTCTCAGAGGTAGCACGACCAACCATTAGGTATCAACGTGTCGGTATAGGGGGAAGACGCGACCCAGGAAGGAAAGGAGAGACGTCCTCGCGTCGTCGTCGGTTCCGTTATAAAATATACTTTTCCTTTTGTCGTTCCTGTAATGTGTAAAGGATCCTCCTTTATATAAGGGGGATCCACGTCTTGTAATTGGGGGGATCTTTTTTGAGGGACAAGAAATACAAATTCTCTCTCTTTTTCTCTCTACCCTTTATCTTTGTACTGATCTATCTCTTCTACTGTGGCAAGTCCATCTTCCTAAAAATTATCCTAGGGTTTATTATTCTCGACTACGATTTACACCTTCATCCTTTTGATTGATTTGCTTAAAAAGAGTTAACATCTTTTGAGTCAAATACCTTCCTACAGTAATCTCTGTAGTTTTGCTCCTCTCTTGCGTTAATTATTTGTCTAGCCTAATCTGTCCAAATGGTATGGTCCAGTATCGAAATTAGGATTTTCATTAAAAAGTGTCAACAACAACACAACAACAACAATTCAGTGAAATTCCACAAGTGGAGTTTGGGGATGGTAGTATGTACGTGGGGAGGGTAGTATGTACGCAGACTCTACTCCGGAGGAGTAGGGAAGTTATTTCCGATAGACCCTCGGCTCAAGAATTCACTAAAAAGTGTCAAAATATAAAAAATTAAATACACGAAAAAATCAAAGGGATTCAACATATAGTATATATGCATAAAACAATTTATTTATACCTAGCAAAACATATAAAATTTCGGTGAAGAGGTGTAACTGACGACCCTTGGTTAAACATGGCTCCGCGACTAGTCTAGTTCAAACCTTCCAGCAAAGGCAGAACTAAGATTTAAAGTTTATGAGTTTGAGATTCTAATATTTTTAAGTAACTAGGTTCTAAGTTAATAATTTATACATATTTAATAAATTTCTTAATATAAATACTAGGTTTCGATCAAAATTATTGGGATTAGCTGAACCCGTAACCTATATACTAGCCCCGCCCTACAACCCAGCTTTAATTGATATCCCCAAATACAAACACGTTTTCCCTTCTCAAGTTAAAATTGAAAATATATAAAAGTGGTTTAGATCTAATTTAATAATAATAGCATTACACTACATTTACCACTTGTTTGGATGGTTGTTATGTATCGTTTCATAAAGTGCCGTATAATATTGTATCGTATTGTACTATGTTATTTTGATGTATACAATATTTGGATAGATTACATTATTTTCCGTCATTTCATGGTGTCATGCATCGATAATATGATGAATAAACTTATTATAAAGAAAAAAATAAGGTACAGGGTAAAATTATTATACAAAAAGGTAGGATAAAAGATAAAATAGGATTATTTAATAATATCGAAGGACAAAATGAGAGGAAAAAAAGAAAACGACGCGACCACACCATATCGGACTGTTCCACAAAGTGGCATTTTGGTCGTTTCGTAACGACGAATTTAACAATACGATTCAATAAATTTATGTAACAAACAAAATAAACATCGTATTTAAAGCAACAATACTATACATTACAACAGCCAATAACCATCCAAATAAGCTGTTAGGTGTATAGTATATATGCATAAAACAATTTATTTATACCTAGCAAAACATATAAAATTTCGGTGAAGAGGTGTAACTGACGACCCTTGGTTAAACATGGCTCCGCGACTAGTCTGGTTCAAACCTTCCAGCAAAGGCAGAACTAAGATTTAAAGTTTATGAGTTTGAGATTCTAATATTTTTAAGTAACTAGGTTCTAAGTTAATAATTTATACATATTTAATAAATTTCTTAATATAAATACTAGGTTTCGATCAAAATTATTGGGATTAGCTGAACCCGTAACCTATA
Organism: Nicotiana attenuata; assembly: GCF_001879085.1. Lineage (NCBI taxonomy): Eukaryota > Viridiplantae > Streptophyta > Magnoliopsida > Solanales > Solanaceae > Nicotiana > Nicotiana attenuata. Next base: position 4,581 of record NW_017690393.1, read on the forward strand.
TACTAGCCCCGCCCTACAACCCAGCTTTAATTGATATCCCCAAATACAAACACGTTTTCCCTTCTCAAGTTAAAATTGAAAATATATAAAAGTGGTTTAGATCTAATTTAATAATAATAGCATTACACTACATTTACCACTTGTTTGGATGGTTGTTATGTATCGTTTCATAAAGTGCCGTATAATATTGTATCGTATTGTACTATGTTATTTGATGTATACATATTGGATAGATTACATTATTTCCGTCATTTCATGGTGTCATGCATCGATAATATGATAGAATAAACTTATTAATAAAGAAAAATAAGGTACAGGTAAATTATTATAACAAAAGGTAGATAAAGATAAATAGGATTATTTAATAATATCGAAGGACAAAAATGAGAGGAAAAAAAGAAAACGACGCGACCACACCATATCGGACTGTTCCACAAAGTGGCATTTTGGTCGTTTCGTAACGACGAATTTAACAATACGATTCAATAAAATTTATGTAACAAACAAAATAAACATCGTATTTAAAGCAACAATACTATACATTACAACAGCCAATAACCATCCAAATAAGCTGTTAGGTGTATAGTATATATGCATAAAACAATTTATTTATACCTAGCAAAACATATAAAATTTCGGTGAAGAGGTGTAACTGACGACCCTTGGTTAAACATGGCTCCGCGACTAGTCTGGTTCAAACCTTCCAGCAAAGGCAGAACTAAGATTTAAAGTTTATGAGTTTGAGATTCTAATATTTTTAAGTAACTAGGTTCTAAGTTAATAATTTATACATATTTAATAAATTTCTTAATATAAATACTAGGTTTCGATCAAAATTATTGGGATTAGCTGAACCCGTAACCTATATACTAGCCCCGCCCTACAACCCAGCTTTAATTGATATCCCCAAATACAAACACGTTTTCCCTTCTCAAGTTAAAATTGAAAATATATAAAAGTGGTTTAGATCTAATTTAATAATAATAGCATTACACTACATTTACCACTTGTTTGGATGGTTGTTATGTATCGTTTCATAAAGTGCCGTATAATATTGTATCGTATTGTACTATGTTATTTTGATGTATACAATGTTTGGATAGATTACATTATTTTCCGTCATTTCATGGTGTCATGCATCGATAA
>NW_017690394.1:0-712 GCF_001879085.1 Nicotiana attenuata
AACCATTAGCTCAAAAATCCTAGTCTACAAAGAAAATCAAAGAAATAGAAAAAGACATGGGTTGCCTCCCAAGAAGCGCATGATTTAACGTCACGGCACGACGCATGTTACCATCTCATCATTTCAAATGAAGGAGGGCCACCACGTGGCTGTCATCAATCTTCCCCATGTAATGCTTCACGCGATGCCCATTAACCCGGAATACTTCACCATTTTTGTTTTTGAGATCAAGAGCACCAAAAGGAGTCACAAATACCACTTCAAAGGGGCCACTCCACTTAGACTTGAGTTTGCCCGGAAATAACCTCAACCGGGAGTTGAAAAGAAGAACCATATCACCAACCTTGAATTCCTTTCCCCGAGCATATTTGTCGTGAAGGTACTTCATCTTGTCCTTGTACAAGGACGAACTGGAGTAGGCATGAAATCTAAACTCATCAAGCTCATTCAATTGCTCCACACGGAGATTGGCTGCAACATCCCATTCTAAGTTTAACTTCCTCAATGCCCACATAGCCTTGTGCTCAAGTTCCACCGGAAGATGGCAAGCCTTACCAAACACCAACCGATACGGAGACATACCAATTGGAGTCTTGTAAGCCGTCCGATAAGCCCAAAGAGCATCATCCAATTTCTTCGACCAATCGGTCCTATTAGCATTCACCGTTTTGGACAAAATACTCTTTATTTCCCGATTTGAGACTTCCACTTG
>NW_017690394.1:5012-5726 GCF_001879085.1 Nicotiana attenuata
AAAACTAATGAATGAAATTTGGAAGAAATGTTACCAGGGATTATGAAGAATCAAACTACTTGATGCAAAATCAGAAGAGTAGTCGCAGATGAACAGTAGAAATTAAGCTCAGGATGTCAAAGTGCGAAAAGGGTAAAGTGAGGCCTAAGGTCTCTATTTATAGAAAGACAGTGGGACCCAGTACCTACCTACCAGCGCGGCTGCGCAAAAATGGCCGCGAACCGCGCTGGGTTTATGTCAAGCAGCAAAAACCAAGTTTCCCACGCGGACCGTGTAGAAATGACACGCGGCCCCGTTGGAAACTTCAGAGAGCATGAATTGTCGATCCTGTCAGCACGGACCGCGCAAAAATGCACCGCGGCCTCGCTGAAAACTTCAGAGACTTAGCCATCCCTGCACAAGCTAGCGCGGACCGCGTAGAAATGTAGCGCGGCCGCGCTGGCAAACATCAGAGACCCTACATTTTGTGCCTTTGTTTTGCACTGCTTCAACATTATCCCTGCAACATCTCACAAACCATTAGCTCAAAAATCCTAGTCTACAAAGAAAATCAAAGAAATAGAAAAAGACATGGGTTGCCTCCCAAGAAGCGCATGATTTAACGTCACGGCACGACGCATGTTACCATCTCATCATTTCAAATGAAGGAGGGCCACCACGTGGCTGTCATCAATCTTCCCCATGTAATGCTTCACGCGATGCCCATTAACCCGG
>NW_017690395.1:0-5726 GCF_001879085.1 Nicotiana attenuata
CCGTACCGAAACTAATAAGACTAGACTGCCCACTACTGGCTGACTTCCTACTCAAACGACATCGGCCACCCACACTTGTCTCTTTCCTTCGGATGATATAAGATGGTGATATCATAGTCTTTCAACAGTTCCAACCACCTTCTCTGCCTCAAATTCAACTCCTTTTGCTTGAACAAATACTGCAGACTCTTGTGATCCGTGAACACCTCACATGCCACGCCATACAGATAATGCCTCCAGATCTTCAACGCGTGAACAATGGCTACCAACTCCAAATCATGAACCGGATAGTTCTTCTCATGAATCTTCAACTGCCGCGAAGCATAGGCAATGACCTTGCCATCCTGCATCAATATCGCACCAAGCCCAATACGAGATGCATCACAATAAACTGTATATGGCCCTGAAACTGTGGGCAACACTAACACTGGTGCCGTGGTCAAAGCTATCTTGAGCTTCTGAAAGCTCGCCTCACACTCATCCGACCATCTAAACTGGGCACCCTTCTGGGTCAACCTGGTCATCGGGGCTGCGATAGATGAAAACCCCTCTACAAACCGACGATAATAGCCTGCCAATCTCAAGAAACTCCGAATCTCTGTAGCTGATGCTGGTCTAGGCCAGTTCTTGACTGCCTCAATCTTCTTCGGATCAACCTGAATACCCTCTACTGATACAACATGACCCAGGAATGCAACTGAACTCAACCAGAACTCGCACTTTGAAAACTTAGCATACAACTGACTATCCCTCATGGTCTGAAGAACCACTCTAAGATGCTGCTCGTGCTCCTCCCGGCTACTGGAATAGATCAAAATATCATCAATGAAGACTATCACAAACGAATCCAAATAAGGCCTGAACACTCGGTTCATCAAATCCATAAAAGTTGCTGGGGCATTTGTCAACCCGAATGACATCACCAAGAACTCATAATGTCTGTGCCGAGTGCGGAACGCTATCTTAAGGACATCGGATGCCCTAATCCTCAACTGATGGTAGCCACATCTCAAGTCAATCTTTGAAAATACCTTGGCAACCTGAAGCTGATTGAACAAATCATCAATCCTCGGTAGCGGATACTTATTCTTGATTATAACCTTGTTCAATTGCCGGTAATCTATACACATTCACATCGATCCATCCTTCTTCTTAACAAACAACACCGGTGCACCCCAAGGCGAAACACTGGGTCTAATGAAACCCTTCTCGAGCAAATCTTGCAACTGCTCCTTCAACTCTTTCAACTCAGGCAGGGCCATACAATACGACGGGATAGAAATGGGCTGAGTGCCCGGAGCCAAATTAATGCAAAAGTCAATATCCTTGTCGGGTGGCATACCCGGCAGGTCTGAAGGGAATACCTCAGGAAACTCACGAACAACGAGCACACACTCAATAGAAGGAACCTCAGCACTAGAATCACGAACATAGGCCAAATATGCCAAACACCCCTTCTCGAACATACGCCGAGCCTTCACATAAGAGATAACACTGCATGTAGAATGACAAGGAGTCTCTCTCCACTCCAAACGAGGTAAACCCGGTAAGGCTAAGGTCACATTCTTGGCATGACAGTCCAAGATAGCGTGATAAGGTGATAACCAGTCCATCCCCAATATGACATCGAAATCAACCATGTCCAGAAGAAGCAAATCTACACGAGTCTCAAGACCTCCAATCACAACTATACATGAACGATGGACTCGATCTACCATAATGGAATCACCCACCGGTGTAGACACATAAATAGAAACACTCAAAGAATCACTAGGCATGACCAGGTACGGTGCAAAATAAGACGACACATAAGAGTATGTAGACCCTGGTTCAAATAACACTGAAGCATCTCTATCACAAACCAGAACAGTACCTGTAATAACTATATCAGAAGCCTCAGCCTTGGGCCTGGCTGGAAGAGCATAACATCGGGGTTGGGCCCCACTACCCTGAACCACATCTCTAGGACGGCCTGCCGCTGGCTGGTCTCCACCTCTAGCGGCCTGAGCTCCACCTCTAGGACCTCTACCTCTACCTCTAGCACCTCTACCCCCTACCTCTAGCTGGCTGGGCGGGCTGTGGAACACTCGGTGCCTGAACCACGACACGGGAACCCTAATGCTGAGAGCTACTCGGTGCTCGAGGGCAAAACCTAGCAATGTGACCCACATCACCACGTGTAACAAGACCTCGGCTGCTGAGACTGCTGACTGATAAGTAGGATTTTAACGTGTTTTATGCCCCTACTTGCCTATGCTTTGAGTATAATTTGATACAAAATAATCCCAAAATGCTCACAGGTTGTGCTTGATTGCAGGTTTGAGCGACAAAGTGACTGAATTGTCAAAGATCGGCTCAAAACGGAGTGAAACCTGCCCAAGCATCAAAGGCCAAGAAATGTGAAGGAAAAAGATCCTAGTGCGGACCGCAAAAAAGTGCACGCGGCCGCACTAGGAGATTCACAGAAGTGCTAATTCAGGACTCTCACAATCGGCTGCGGTTGGATTTACGCGGCCCGCGTTCAGCTCATGCGGCCGCGCCACATTTTTACGCGGTCCGCGTGAAGAGATTCAGAGAGATGAAATATGGGGACCAAAGCAAGCCATGCGGCCGCGCTACCTTTTTGCGCGGCCCGCGCTGACCCCGTAGGGGTATTTTTGTCCAAGTTTTTCAGCCACTATAAATAGATCCTTTTTCCATTTTTAGGTTAAGTTTTGTATACCTAAGGCTGCGGAGCTCGTGAGAACATTGGGTTTAGCCATTTTTGGCATTTTTAACCTCTAATTTTGTATTTCTTCCTTAGTAATCAATTATTATGTTTGCTTCTTCATCTATTTCTTCAATTTTTGCATCTAGCATGAGTAGCTAAACACACTAGCTAGGGTTGTGGCTCAACCCTAGTGTAGGGAATTAATGGGTGTTGCAATCTAAGACTAGATTGATATTGGGTGTTTGCTATTTGGGTTAATTTTAGGTTTTCATTAAGGATTGGTGGTTACAAACACTGATTCTAGCTTGGTGGGTTTGACTCTTCTTGAGAAAGAGAGTCTATGACCCCAAAATTGACCCAACAAGAAATTGGGATGGACCCATGAGAAATGGTAGTCCCAATTAATGGGTTAAACCTCGAGAGAGTAATTACCCCACTTGAACCCTAGTCGCTTGGTCAAATTGGCCTACCCAATTGGTCTCGAGAGAGTCAATTGGGCAAAATCACTCTCTCTGTGAGAGTGGGTACAATTGAGCAACGGTTATAGCATAAGCCCCAAATAAGTCAATTTACCCTTAGTAGCATCTACCCGTTAATTAGCCACCTAGGTAATGCCACGACCCTAGTGCCTTTCTCTCTATTAATTACAACTTAGAAATATCTCCATAGCATAATTTAGCTTCAAATATTAGTCTTAAAGTAGAAGATATAAAAATCAAAACCGAAAATGTTAGAAGTGATATTAGAAGCACAACTACAATTCTAAACTAAGTAGATAATGCAACTCCCTCTCTAGCTCCCTGTGAAAAATCGATCCCGATCCACTATCGGGTAAAAGCTGTTGCGACCCGCTCTTCCTACCTTAGTGTAGTGTTGAGTCGGCAGCGGTCAGCTTTTTGGCGCCGTTGCCGGGGAGCTTACGGTGTTGACTATCGGTTTGGTTAGTTTTGTGTTTTGCTTCTCTTTCCTTCTTGTTTACTAATTTTGTTTGTGTCAATTAATCAGGTACTATGGCTTTAAACGGAAATGACCCTCTTGGGAATGTGATTGCGGGGGAGGAGGTAGAGGATATTGGAGATGAGGAGGTGCCTCTTGTACCTCCCGGGCCAAGGAGAGGCCGCCAGGCCAATATAAATGACAACATTCCAGACCCTCCTCCGCCACCTCCAAGAGCGGTCCCCCGGGTGTTGCCAAATCAAGGATATGCTAGTGCCATTGTTCCTCCCCGAATCCGGGCGGGAAACTTTCAAATCACAAATGTTATGTTGACCTTGCTCGAGCAAAGAGGGTATTTTACGAGTGCCTCCGACCAAAATGCCTACAAGCACTTGAAGGGGTTCATAGATACTTGCTGGGGGAGTAAACAAACAAACGTGTCCGAGGATGCGTTGATATTGAGGCTTTTCCCGTTCTCTCTTCGGGGTAAAGCGTTGGACTGGTTGGAAAGGCTCCCCAATCATTCTATCACCACATGGGATGAATTGGCAGACAAATTTATTGCCAAGTTCTTTTCTCCAAGTCATATGGCAGCTCTTCGGGACAAAATTCTAGCTTTCAAGCAAATGCCAACGGAACCTTTGCACGAGATATGGGAACGATATAGAACAATGGTGAAGGAGTGCCCTAACAACGACATGACTGAGGCGATGATCCAGCAGACTTTTTATAGGGGCATCAACACCACGAATCAGTGCATTGTGAACCAATTGGCCGGTGGGAACTTTATGAAACTTTCTTACCAAGAAGCTTGTGATGTACTTGATGAAATGGCTGACACTTCTTCGGCATGGCAAAGCCGAGCAAATGTGCCCCAAGGTGACCCCACGGTCATCAATTTGCACAAGGAATTGAATGACCATGGCCAAGCTATTGCCGAACTTACAACAACAATGAATCAGTTGGCGAAGGCGCACTTGCAACAAGTACAAAATCCGCGCCAAGTCAATGCAATGGAGAATGTTTCTATGCTAAAAAGGAGGCAAAGAGGGCAACAACAATCTCAAGGTAATGGTGAGAAATTTGACAACAACAATGATGGTGGTGGTTATTCGAACGAGTGTTATGATGATCAAAGTGAGGAATGCCAATATGTCAATAACTACCAAGGAAATAGAGGAAATCAAGGGAATCAACAATGGCGCCCCCAAGGCAATTGGGGCAATCAATAAGGCGGCGGAAATTGGAATAACAATAATCAACAACAAGGTGGTAACAATTGGAACAATAACAATCAGAACAACAATTGGGGTAATCAAGGTAACAACCAAGGCAATTGGAACGGGAACAACAACAATTGGAGCAACAACAATAACAATCAAGGAGGGTGGAATAATGGTGGTAGGGGGCAAGGCTTTCAAAGGCCCCCCATGTTCCAACAACCAAACAATCCACCTCCCTTTCAGTCGCAAGGGTCTAGTTCTTCCGGGAGTGATATGGGACGGATAGAAATGATGTTCGAGCAGATGATGAAAAAGAACCAAGATTCTGACGCACAATTGGCTTCACATAACACATCTATCCGGAACCTAGAGGTGCAAATAGGACAAATTTCTCAAGCTTTAAATACCCGACCTAAGGGTGCGCTACCAAGTGACACGGTAGTGAACCCGAAGGGGGGTAACAATCATGTGATGGCAGTTACAACTAGAAGTGGAAGAGGTGGTGCAATGCCGACCTCAAATGAAAAGCAAGTGGTGAATGATGATATTGAGCTCCGAGAAGATGTGGATCCTTTGATTGATGAAGTTGTGGTTGAGACAAATGTGAACAAGGAAGTGAGAATAGATATTGATGAGGCCGAGGTGGAAACTCAAGAGGCCGTGAACCCGTCTAGGGAACACATAATTGATATTCCGGAACCGGTGGTGCCAAAAGCCAAGGCACCCTTGCCTAGACCACCTCCACCTTATCCTCAACGGTTAGCAAAGCAAAAGAGTGACAATCAGTTCAAGAAGTTCATAGATATGATGAAAAGCCTCACAATCAATGTTCCTTTGGTGGAGGCACTCGAACAAAT
>NW_017690396.1:0-719 GCF_001879085.1 Nicotiana attenuata
TTTTTACTTTTCTCTTATATCAATTGAATCTTCATTTGGTGGAAGGGCGATCGAATTCGAGGGACAAGGCTATTTGATTCCTTTGGTTTGCATTTATTCCTTTTACAATCAATTCCAATATCAATATCAGTTTATTCTTCTTAATTTGTATCAAGTTGTATCACGTGTCCTTAAAACCATATATAAATTCAATTGTTATCCGTTTTTAGGGTAAACGGTTTGGCGCCCACCGTAGGGCTAAGGATAATAGTGGTTACCTGGTACAAATTTTCGTAACACACACAATTTTACACTTGTTCTTTGAAGTATCTTTGATTACAGGATTAAGAAATGTCAAACTCTCAATCAGCACCTGAACACATTGACAATGATCTCGGCCACCATGACAAAAATGAGAATATTGCACCAGGACACGTTGTATCCCCTGCTGGCCTCGATGGAAATCCGGCTATAGATCCAATCGACGTCAGTTCACATATAGCCATCAATGAAAACTTGGCCATCGATCCTGAAAACAGCATCCGTGGGGATGCCCGATCAGTTACTCAGAGCGCACGTGATGGTGAAGAACAGGATCATCCTACGGATGACCTTCGAAATGTTGCAAGCTCAATAGGCAGCAATAGCCCAGCTCCAAAATCAAAACCACACACTGAGAAGGGTCAAACCCGATCCATCCCAGGAAATCAACTACACGAACGTCGGAATTGGTCGTAGAA
>NW_017690396.1:5092-5726 GCF_001879085.1 Nicotiana attenuata
TCTATATATTTTTTTAGTATATTGTTGTCCTATGCATGAAAGCACTAGTGAAACAATAGCCAAAATCTCCAGTAGTATTAATAGAATTGAACTCAATTATAATTTTATACGGTCAAAATCGGGCTTCCTCTTTTTATGACTGATCGAATCTGGGACATGGCAGGCCGAGATTCGACCCTATGTCATATCGGACCATGATGCAAGTAAGATTTCCGAGTTCGTGATCCAGATACCGATCGAGATCGAGATCAGACAAGATCGATATCGAGCGAGATACAGATCGAGCAAGATCAAGGGAAGCCTACCGAGCCAAATAACAGAAAACCAGAATATCCGCGATCGGACGAGGATCATGACGGAAATCTCGACACGTATCAAGAATAGACCAATTAATTAGCTAAATCATGGGATTTCTTACTGTATTTAGAATTATATCAAGAGTAGGACTCCCCTACTATATAAAAGGGGCTGATCATTTTTAAAAGGGATTGTTTTCACGCAATACAAAGCAATATACTAGCATTCTCTAGTTTTCATTATCTTTTTACTTTTCTCTTATATCAATTGAATCTTCATTTGGTGGAAGGGCGATCGAATTCGAGGGACAAGGCTATTTGATTCCTTTGGTTTGCAT
>NW_017690397.1:0-627 GCF_001879085.1 Nicotiana attenuata
AAGAAAATTAAAAAAAACGAAAAAAATATAATGAAAAAAAGACAAAGAAAAAGAAAATAATGAATAGAAAAGAAAAAGAAAAAGAAAACAAAAACAAAAACAAAACAAAAAATTATTTGCCTGAACTACGTTTGACTAGATCCTGAAAGGGTACGTAGGCAGCCTCTCTCTGGGGTTCAGTCACACCAAAACAAAAATCCCAATTTCCCCAAAAGATGAAACTGGGGAAGATGATATAATGGTTCGGCCATGAATCCGCCGAAATGGTTTCAAAGTTGTAGTTCCGCCCAAAATCCTTTTTACCCCAAAACCTTGTCCAAGTCCTTCCGATCAATTGGCAAAGGCAGGGAAGTGGCAAACGTCATTGTTGGAATCTGACACAAATGCAAATTGAGAGAAATAAAATGAGAGAGTCTTATCGGTGAAAACCTTCGGGCATCATATGGCGATGGTGAGTAGAGAAACTGAAAATGAGAGAGTCCGCTTAGTGTAAACTCGCAAAGAGCACTATCGGGCGGCGGTGAGAAGAGAAATGAGAGAGGTCGATTGGCGAAAACCCGCAAAGGGCGCTGTCGGCCGAAAAGAAGACATCTCATCACTAAAAGAGTCCTGTCAAGGTTCCCTGAT
>NW_017690397.1:5380-5726 GCF_001879085.1 Nicotiana attenuata
GATGGCTTTTGTGCAATTGAGATGACGAAGGCTTTCCTTCCTGCTACCCAAACACTATCAATCCTTTGTAAACCCTTTGAGCCGGTTACTCTTCTTTGGCTACCCTCTTTGGAACCCGGAAGTACGAAAAGAAAAGAAAAAGAAAAGAAAAAAGAAAAAGAAAAGAAAAGAAAAAGAAAATAAAAAAAACGAAAAAAATATATGAAAAAAGACAAGAAAAAGAAAATATGATGAAAAGAAAAAGAAAAAGAAAACAAAAACAAAAACAAAACAAAAAATTATTTGCCTGAACTACGTTTGACTAGATCCTGAAAGGGTACGTAGGCAGCCTCTCTCTGGGGTTCAG
>NW_017690398.1:0-856 GCF_001879085.1 Nicotiana attenuata
GATCAATTCAGCAAGAATCAAGTTTGGAAGTTAATGCCCAGACCCGATAATGTATCTATCATTGGAACAAAATGGGTATTTAGAAATAAATTGAACGAAGGGGGACAAGTCATAAGGAACAAGGCTAGATTAGTCGCTCAAGGCTATTCACAACAAGGAGTCGACTATGATGAAACCTTTTCCCCAGTAGCTCGACTGGAGTCTATACGAATCTTACTAGCTTACGCATCATTTAAAGGATTTAGGTTGTTTCAAATGGATGTAAAAAGCGCTTTTCTGAATGGAGTCATCGAAGAGGAAGTTTTTGTAAAACAACCTCCAGGTTTTGAAGACTCAAAATTCCCATATCATGTGTACAAGCTTACTAAGGCCCTATATGGACTGAAACAGGCTCCACGTGCCTGGTATGACAGGTTAAGTACTTTCCTTGTTGATCATGGGTTTACTAGAGGTAAAATTGATACTAATCTATTCATTAAACGATCAACAGAAGGTAATCTTATCATTCAAATTTATGTTGATGACATTATCTTTGGTAGTGCTAACTCTCTTATGTGCAAGGAATTTGCAAACCTCATGCAAAGCGAGTTCGAAATGAGCATGATGGGTGAACTCACATTTTTTCTTGGGCTTCAAATTCAACAAACCGAAGAAGGAACCTTCATTTGTCAGACTAAATATACAAAGGAGTTGATCCAGAAATTTGGTATGAGCAATGCAAAATCAATTGGCACGCCTATGAGTCCGGCTACAAATTTGGAAAAGGATGAACAGGGTACTCGAGTTGATGAAACCAAATATAGAGGAATGATTGGATCACTACTGTATCTGACCGCAAGTCGACCAGATATAATGT
>NW_017690398.1:4675-5725 GCF_001879085.1 Nicotiana attenuata
CTACTAGAACTGCTAGCATAGGAGGCAAGAATATGCTTTTGTTATTGTTGATGACTTTTCACGTTTCACCTGGGTGATTTTCCTGTCTCATAAAGATGAAGCCTTAAGAAATTTTGAAGTCTTTTGCAAAAGGATTGAAAGAGAAAAAGGTTATCTGATCTCAAAAATCCAAAGTGATCATGGAGGCGAGTTTGAAAGTAAAGCATTTGAAGACTTCTGTGACAATCAAGGCTACACTCACAATTTCTCCGCTCCACGCTCACCACAGCAAAACGGAGTTGTGGAAAGAAAGAACAGAACTCTTCAGGACATGGCAAGAACCATGTTGTTAGAACATTCACTCCCAAATTATTTCTGGGCTGAAGGTGTGAGTACTGCATGTCACATTCTCAACCGATGTCTCATAAGGCCTATTCTAAAAAAGACTCCCTATGAACTCTGGAAAGGTAAACGTCCGAATATCAGTTATTTTCATTCATTTGGAAGTAAGTGCTTCATTCATAACAATGGTAAGGATAATCTTGGAAAATTTGATCCAAGAAGTGACGAAGGCATTTTTCTTGGTTATTCATTAAATAGTAGATCATTTAGAGTTTTTAATAAACGTACTTTATGCGTAGAAGAATCTGTCCATGTTATATTCGATGAAAATAATCCCCTGGTCGAGAAAGGAACTAATGCAGGTAACGAAGATCAAACTCAAGAAGCTCAGGATAAAGAAAAATCACAGGAGTCAACTAATCCCGCAGATGTGATTGAGTCGACTGAACAAATCAGCGACAACTCTCCTGAACAACGTACGGAGTCGACTACAAGCACTGTCCGACTAAATGAATGGAGGAGCGAACCAGAATATCCACAGAAATATATTATAGGGGATCCAAACGAAGGAATGAAATCCAGGGCTGCCATAAAAAAGAAAGCAAATATTGCTCTGATCTCTCAAATAGAGCCCAAAAAGGTAGAGGAAACATTGAAGGATTCGAGCTGGGTGAAAGCCATGCAAGAGGAACTAGATCAATTCAGTAAGAATCAAGTTTGGAAGTTAAT
>NW_017690399.1:0-807 GCF_001879085.1 Nicotiana attenuata
GGTCGTCCCATGGAGTTATGGCTGAGTGACAGTGATGTACCAGGGAAAGGAAGTTAAGGAAGAAGTTTGTGAAACCCATGGACTGACTCGCTAGGGGAGATGCTTTGCTCCTGACGAGCTGAGAAAGGCTAAACTCACCAAAGATAATCCAGTATCAGTGAAGAAAGCTGTAACTGAAGAAGAGGCAGAAGAATTCTTGAAGAAGATGAAGGCACAAGATTATTCCATTGTGGAATAGTTGAGAAAGACCCCGGCGCAAATCTCTTTGCTATCATTACTGATCCACTCAGATGAGCACCGCCAGGCATTGATGAAAATTTTGAATGAGGCCCATGTTCCCGATAAGATTTCTGTGAACCACTTAGAGAAAATAGCAAACAAGATTTTTGAGGTCAACAGGGTTACGTTTTCTGATGATGAGCTGCCTTTGGAAGGCACTGAGCATAATAGAGCACTCTACCTCACGGTGAAATGTGAAGACTCTGTGGTCACCCGGGTGCTAGTTGATAACGGATCCAGTGCAAACATTTGCCCTCTCTCCACCCTGGAAAAATTAAAGGTGGACAGTGAGAGAATCCACAAGAATAGTATTTGCGTGCGAGGATTTGATGGAGGAGGCAAGAACACAGTTGGGGATATAGTGTTGGAACTGTCAATAGGTCCGGTTAAATTCACTATGGAGTTCCAGGTGCTTGACGTGGATGTCTCTTACAATCTCTTGTTAGGCCAACCCTGGATCCATGCAGCAAAGGCAGTGCCATCTACCTTGCACCAGATGGTTAAATTCGAGTGGGACAGGCAAGAGAT
>NW_017690399.1:4702-5725 GCF_001879085.1 Nicotiana attenuata
GGGCCATTTGTTGTAACCAGAGTTTTGTCCAATGGCGCTTTATATCTAACGGATGTGGAAGGAAAATATTTAGAAATGGCTATCAATTCTGATGCGGTCAAGAGATATTATGTATGATTTCTTTATCTTTGTGTACCTGATTGTATTTGGCATGTTTTGAGATTGAAATGATGAAGGCATTTTGTTCTGCTATCCAAACACTTTATCCTTTGTTATCCCTTTGAGCCTTATTATATTTTCTTTCGTATCCCTCTTTCGGAATCAACAACAAAACTTGAGAATCGAATGGGGAAATCAAGTGGGGAAAGCAAGAAAAGAAAAAGAAAAGAAAAGAAAAAAAAGAAAAAAAAAAAAAAAGAAAAAGAAAAAAAGAAAATAGAAAGAAAAGAAAAAAAAATGAAAAGAAAAAAAAAAGAAAAGAAAAATAAAGAAAAGAAAAAAGAAATGAAAAGAAAGAAAAGAAAGTGGAACAAAAGGAAAGATTGCAACAGCAAAGTAATTCCTATGACCTGAACTACGTTTGACTTGATCCCAAAAGGGTACGTAGGCAGCCTCTCTCTGAGGTTCAGTCACACCAAAACAAAATCCCACAAGTCCCCACGGAAGAAACTGGGGCAGAAGTTATGGTTGTGCAAGAAAGTTGATTCCGAAAGTTGTAGTTGTGAACCCATATTGAATTGTTTTAGAGCCTTTTATACCCTTTTTCTTTCTAACCTCATCCAAAAGCCTACATTACGGTCCAAAGAAAGACCTTTTGATCAATCTTCAGTAAGTGCCAATACAAGCGAGTTAAAGTGATTCACGTCAGGGGCAACACTCCGGTGCAAGAAAAATGATAAAAATGAGAGAGTCTTATTAGTGAAAACCCTCACGGGCACCATAAGGCGAAGTGAGTTGAGAGAAATCAAAATGAGAGAGTCTTATTGGTGAAAACCCTCACGGGCACCGTAAGGCGAAGGTGAGTTTTTTCAGACAGGCAAATGAGACAAGTCTGTGGACAAAAGCTGCTCAAGACAAGACGAG
>NW_017690400.1:0-832 GCF_001879085.1 Nicotiana attenuata
CTCCTTCAAACGGCTGTGAATAGATTTTAGTTGTTATTGACTATGTTTCAAAATGGGTAGAAGCAATTGCTACTAGAAAAAATGATGCTCATATTGTTTGTACTTTTCTCAAGAAAATATTTTTCTAGATTTGGAACTCCACGAGTTATCATAAGTGATCAAGGAACTCATTTTATAAATAGACAATTTGCTAGTTTGTTGTCAAGATATGGAGTTACTCATAAAACAGGAACTCCATATCATGCTGAAACAAGCGGACAAGTAGAAGTATCCAACAGAGAATTAAAAAGAATTTTGGAAAAAACTGTTGGTTCTTCTCGAAAATATTGGTCTTTAAAATTGGATGATGTGTTATGGGCATACAGAACTACTTATAAAACTCCCATAGGCACATCTCCTTATAGACTAGTTTTTGAGAAAGCTTGTCATTTACCTATAGAGTTAGAGCATAAAGCATATTGGGCTATAAAATTGTTGAATCTAAACTTACCAGATGCAGGTAAAAATCGTCTATTGCAGCTTGATGAGTTGGAAGAGTTCAGACTTACAGCATAAGAAAATGCTAAATTGTACAAGGAAAAGATAAAAAAGTGGCATGACAAGCTCATCCGCCATAAAGATTTTAAAGTGGGAGATCATATTCTGTTGTACAATAGCCGATTGAGATTATTCCCAGGAAAGTTTAAGTCACGCTGGACAGGACCATATATAGTAACAGGAGTGACCCCCTATGGTGCCATTGAAGTACAACATGCAGATGGGGGAGACAAATTCAAAGTAAATGGTCATCGTTTGAAGCCATATATCAGCAGATTCTTCAACAAACAGGCTT
>NW_017690400.1:4676-5725 GCF_001879085.1 Nicotiana attenuata
TCTCTCCTGATTGGAGCCAGCCATTTGAAATAATGTGTGATGCAAGTGATATAGCAGTAGGAGCAATATTGGGACAAAAGAAAAATAAGATCTTTAGACCCATATACTATGCCAGCAGAACCCTCAATGAAGCTCAAATGAATTATGCAACAACCGAGAAGGAGTTATTGGCAGTAGTATTTGCGTTTGACAAATTTCGTTCTTATTTGATAGGAACAAAGGTTACAGTATTCACTGATCATGCAGCCTTAAAGTATCTATTAACAAAGAAAGATGCTAGACCTAGATTGCTAAGATGGATACTCCTTTTGCAAGAATTTGATCTCGAAATAAAAGATAGAAAAGGTTCAGAAAATCAGGTAGCTGATCATTTGTCACGTCTAGAGAATCCTCCTACTGAAATACTAGATATCCAAGAGGAATTTCCTGATGAGCATATCTTTTCTGTCGTAACAGTTGTAAATAGACCTCCTTGGTTTGCTGATATTGCCAATTATTTAGTTGGAGGGTGGATTCCAAAAGATTTTTCTTACGATCAAAGAAAAAAGCTTAAAAAAGAGGCAAGACATTATTACTGGGAAGATCCTTATTTGTTTAAATTTTGTGCAGATGACATAATCAGGAGATGTGTACCTGAAACAGAAATGAACAATATTTTAAGTCATTGCCATGATGGAGCGGTAGGAGGACACTACGGAGGAAGAAAGACAACAGCTAAAGTACTTGAAGTTGGATTTTATTGGCCTACTTTATTCAAAAATGCTAGAGATTATGTTGCCACTTGCGACAAATGCCAGAGAAGCGGTAACATTTCAAAAAGGGATGAGATGCCTCTTAACTCTATCCTTGTTTGTGAAATATTTGATGTTTGGGGCATTGATTTTATGGGTCCTTTTCCTCCTTCAAACGGCTGTGAATAGATTTTAGTTGTTATTGACTATGTTTCAAAATGGGTAGAAGCAATTGCTACTAGAAAAAATGATGCTCATATGTTTTGTAACTTTTCTCAAGTAAAAATTATTTTTCTAGATTTGGAACTCCACGAGTTA
>NW_017690401.1:0-582 GCF_001879085.1 Nicotiana attenuata
ATGGCCCATCCCACTTGAAGTGAACTACCCTACAGGTTATGGGAAGTAATATGGGTCTTCGTACGGCAAGGACTTGATCTCCTACTTGAGAGAATCTCGAGCGAACTCTTTATTGAAGGCACGAGATAATCGAGCTTGATAACATTCAAGACTCTGTTGAGCTTCCAATCTCTTTTCATCAAGAGCTTCCAACTCTTCTAATCGAAGTCAAGCATTTTCTTCATCAGTGATCCCTTCTTGAATAGCCAGTCGTAACGAAGGTATTTGACGCTCAAGTGGCAAGACGGCTTCGACTCCATAAACGAGTGAATAAGGAGTCGCCTGTGTTGGCGTGCGGTGAGTCGTCCTATATGCCCATAGAGCTTCTTCCATACGGTCATTCCAATCTCGTTTGGATTTGGATACGACTTTCTTTAACAAGTTGCATAGAGTCTTGTTGAATGCTTCAGCTAGACCATTGGCGGCAGCATTGTACATCGAAGAGTTACGTTGCTTGAAGCCAAAGAGATCACAAATCTTGTTCATCAGCCTATTGTCGAATGGCTTTCCATTATCCGTTATTATGTAACGAGGAATGCCAAA
>NW_017690401.1:5058-5725 GCF_001879085.1 Nicotiana attenuata
GGTTACCTTTACCATCAAACTGTTGAAACTTCGGAGGTTGATAGCCAACATGCATCTTCAATGTGTCGACCCTTGCAGTGTATGGCTTTGCATATGTAAGGGAGGATTTGGCAGCAACTTCATATTGTTCTTAATGGTTCCTTCGATGAACTCCTTCAGTTGATCGATTAGAATCATCCCTTCAGATGAGACAGGGATAGCCTTAGTGGATGCTGCTTGTCTTGGGGAAGAGTCACTCTCTAGAACTTCTGGGAGCTTGCCAGGTGCATGGGTAGATTCTTCCTCCATCAAGATTCTCACCCTGTCTGTTAGCTTGTCAATTCTAGCCTCTTGATTTTGCATGCATTTGGTCAAGCCAGCGATTGCTTCCGTCAAGTTTTCCAACTGCTCCTCCATGGTTGAAGTGTTTGTCACCATGGCTTGCATGATTGTCGTGGATGAGGGAGAGTAGCATGGATTTTCACACAGATTGATCCTTGATTGGCTCACTCTATGTGGTGTAAGTGAGGAGGATCCATCACTTGAAGCATCATCATCTTCCTTCACAGCAGAGTGCTTGAAGCCGGAGAGGTCAAGCAGAGCAAGAGTTTTCTTGATCTTTTCAGCAACATCGCTTCCTCCTTCAGATGCGTTTGTGGCAGATCTTGCTCCTTTTGAGGATGAAGAT
>NW_017690402.1:0-881 GCF_001879085.1 Nicotiana attenuata
ATGTAGTATGTGGCGATCTTTCAGCCTATGAAATGCAGTATGGGGCGATCTTTCAGCCATGAAGATGCAGTATGCGGCGATCTTTCAGCCATGCAGATGCAGTATGAGGCGATCTTTCAGCCATGCAGATGTAGTATGAGGCGATCCTTCAGCCATGCACATGTGGTATGAGGCGATCTTTCAGCCCATGCAGATGTGGCGATCTTTCAGCCATGTAGATGTAGTATGAGGCAATCTTTCAGCCATGCAGATATAGTATGAGGCGATCTTTCAGCCATATAGATATGGTGTGAGGCGATCTTTCAGCCCATGCAGATGTGGCGATCCTTCAGCCATGCAGATGTAGTATGAGGCGATCTTTCAGCCATGCAGATGTGGTATGAGTCGATATTTCAGCCATGCAAATGTAGTATGAGGCGATCTTTCAGCCATGCAGATGCAGTATGAGGCGATCTTTCAGCCATGCAGATGTAGAGATGCAGATAGAGACAGCGTTTAGTCTCGGAAGGCAGAATGGTAGCCTTATGCAATGCAGAAATGCCGATGGAGACATCGTTTAGTCTCGGAAGGCAGAATGGTATCCCTATGCAATGCAGAAATGCAGATGGAGACACCGTTTAGTCTCGAAAGGCAGAAGGGTAGCCTTATGCAATGCAAAAATGCAGATGGAGACAGCATTTAGTCTCGGAAGGCAGAATGGTAGCCTTATGCAAGAGATAAAATAGCAAATGACAGTAAAGTTTTCTTATCTGATAGCAGATTGCGGCGTGGTGATTACTGGGAGCGTTGCGGCATACGGAATATTACGGGTGCGTGCTGATAGCGATATGGTGTGCAATGGTTGAGATCGTGTCTTGAACAGATCTGCCCTGTGAGTGTAT
>NW_017690402.1:4900-5725 GCF_001879085.1 Nicotiana attenuata
TCGGGTAAAGATATGATGGCCAATTTTGACCGAGCGAAACAGAGAGGTTCAGGCCGCACCCTGGCTTCTGAGCTGCCTACATATCCCTAGTTTTACAGGAATCAGGCCATGTGTAGTTCAGGATCCGTCGGCGGAGTATGCCGAAGGTATTTTCCAAGAACGGACGTAATATTTTAGGCCGGTCGAGTGAGTGGTTTACCGGAATGGGCAAGTTTGATGGCGGCGGGCACTAGAGAGGGCTCCCGACGGGGCGATTGTTGCATGCCTGTTTTACCTGCAAATAGAAACAATACAAGCGTATACCGTGCATAAATTTAAACATGATGCAAGTTCCCGCCAGACCATGAATGCTGTCTTCGGACGGTTAGGATGACGTCCTTAGACCATGACGTCCTGGGCCATGGGTTATATGATAAGGGATTCGCAGGCCATGAAATGATGTTCTCGGGCTATGAGGATGGTGCCTCCGAACCATGACGCCTTTGAATAATGATATGCAAAAGATTGAAAGAGATCCTCAGGCCATGACATGGTGTTCTCGGGCTATGAAGATGGTGCCTCCGAACGATGACGCCTTTGGATGAGTTGGCGATATTTCAGCCCATGAAGGATGCAGTATGTGGCGATCTTTCAGCCTATGAAATGCAGTATGGGGCGATCTTTCAGCCATGCAGATGTAGTATGTGGCGATCTTTCAGCCTATGAAATGCAGTATGGGGCGATCTTTCAGCCATGAAGATGCAGTATGCGGCGATCTTTCAGCCATGCAGATGCAGTATGAGGCGATCTTTCAGCCATGCAGATGTAGTATGAGTCGATCCGTTA
>NW_017690403.1:0-749 GCF_001879085.1 Nicotiana attenuata
CTTTGAACCGTCGAGCTTTGTTGTATACCTAGACAACATAAGTCACACAATCAATCCTTAACCATCTATGGTTCTCACGGTTGTGTTCGTTTCAGCCATGAACACCGCCTGGTTTCATGAGTGCTTAGAGAATGGGCCTTTACTTTCTTGACAATTCCAATTCGAATCGACCAATCGAATCCGGTATATTTTCCACGTTCATAGGAGTGCGTTTATTCTCCTTGAAGCGGCTTACACTTCACACTCACATAGGTGATTCCTAAACGTGTAATCCTAAAGACACACTATCTGGTCATATCCTGCCAGACTTAGCAAATCATTAAAAAGCTTTAAGCTTTATTGACTCATCAAAAAAGCCTTAATGTTTTACCTCGTTTTTGAACATTGTCTTCATCACGAGAATGGGTTGAGTTAGTTAACAATGTTGAACCGTCATTCATAACTTTGTTTGATCTCTTTGAACCTAGCTCTTGGGATCTCCAGTCTGCTAGGTAGAGTTACCGCCATGATGACTTGTCCTAGGCCTTTAACCTCATTCCCTTTGATGATCTTTCAACTGCCTCTCTTGATAGGCCTTTTGTAAGTGGATCCGACACGTTATCTCTTGACTTTACGTAGTCAATTGTGATAACACCACTAGAGAGTAGTTGTCTAACGGTATTGTGTCTCCGTCAGATATGACGAGATTTTCCGTTATACATAACGCTCCCTGCCCTACCTATTGCCGCTTGACTATCACAATGTATACA
>NW_017690403.1:5442-5725 GCF_001879085.1 Nicotiana attenuata
TGTTGGAACAGGTGTGACCCTCTGAAGAGGTTTGCAACCTTTCAGAATAGTCATGGCTGTTGGAACAGGTGTGACACTGTTTCAGAACAGCCATGGCTGTTGGAAAATATTTTTGCGGGAAATTTAAAACGAATTTAAATTAATCCGGGAAAGAAAAACGGGCTACATCGGACCGGGTCGCGGGTCATTCCTCCATTTCTTACCCACCATTTTCCATTCACACCTTTTTTGTTATTATTTATTAAATAATAAACCCAACAATCCCCCACATGAATGGGGAATG
>NW_017690404.1:0-5725 GCF_001879085.1 Nicotiana attenuata
ACCCTGCCGGCAGTAACCTCAGAACCTCCTCTTAAGGATTTTATCCATCGAATGCGAAAAGTCACGCATTAATTATTTCCCTCCTGTAACAGCTCTGGTTTCCTATTTTTCACTTTTTTACTTTTCGATTTCAAATCTCCTTGATTTACCCTCGAATATTTTACTTGTTCATCATTCCCTCAAATCTTTTCAAATTGTTCTTCACATCTTCATTTCTTCATCTTCAATCTTCAAATCTTCATACTTTACCTTTAAATCTTCAAGCTAGACCTTCAAATATTCATATCAATCTTCAAACCTTCCTATTCCCAGATAAAGATGACAAAGACCTCAAAATTTATGCCTCAAAATACTGCTCTTTCAACTTCTACCACGACCGCAAATACCGAAGCGACCCTGCCGGCAGTAGCCTCGGAACCTCCTCTTAAGGATTTTATCCCCGGAGGCTGCCCCACAGATAATGACTTTAAGGTCAAAAAGGCCTCCGAACAAGGAGATCATGGTGTGGAGGTATGGAGGTATATTTGCTCCATCACCGAAGACACGCTCCCAATGGTCCAGGATGATTGCAAGTGGGAAGGCAAGGAAATAGTCATCCCTAGTCTTGATAAGGACATAACAACGCACATGGAGGGGTACTTGAGCATTTATACGTACCCCTTTACACTTGGCCCGATGGACACGGTGGTCCTCGACTTTTGTAAGTGGTACGAGGTCTGCCTCGGGCAGATCCATCCATCTTTTTGGAGGATCTTGATTCTCTTCCGTCAATTTGTCAACAACACGGAGGAGCCCTGATTCACTATCGGCCATCTACTCCGTGTCTACAGCCCCTGAATCTTCCAAGAGGGGTTAATCAAGCTTGCCCGGCGGGCAAAGAAGACTCCCTTCTCGAGCATCGACGAGGATAGGGATCGAGGCTGGCATGGGAGATTTGTTTGGGTCAAGACCAAAGATCTAACTCCCTCGGATTTCCTACTGTTCCCAGAGAAGTGGAACGCGACACCTAAGTTCATCTCCTCTTAAGTCGTCAAATTAGCCCTTTGAATTTGCTATTCTTTTTATCACCCGACTTTCTCGATATGCAGCGGTCGCCCAAGTCCCCAATGCAGTCCCCTGTTTCAAGGGGTGGATCAAGGGCATCTGCAAATAATTGACATACTCCGAGTGCAATTGGCGCAAACTTTCTAAGGGCAAATGAGAGGCGCGTTCCCATAGTGAGTGTCCTTCTTCTCCTATTGCTCAAGTCCCTTTCGTCTAAGTCCCTTTTTCTTTTCACAGGTTTTCCCAAGACCACCGAGCTTCAGGAAATTACAGAGAAAGAAGCCTCATCCCTATCTGGAAAACCCTCTGATTCGGTACAACTTGCCGTCGAGGCTTCCATGAAGAAGGAGGAGAAAACAAGAAAAAAGAGGAGGTCCTCTGGCTCCTCGGATTCTCCCGCCGAGACCAAGAAGAACAGGGTCTTAGTCAGGGTCATAAATAGTTCAAAGAAAAGTACTTGTGCTAGAGTTTCAAACTCCGTTTCTCTCTACCGACTCAGGGACTACCCTGAGAATGATGACATGGAGTTTGTCATCCACGAGCCGGCGGACGCTGCATAGGAGCTGGCAGTACCGGAGGGGGGCGACCCTAAGGTTGAGTCCTCCTCAGCTCGGGTGCCCGAGGAAAAACCTGGGGCCACTGCACCTCGAGAGGCTACTATGGTCCCGAGAGAGGCAGCCAACGTCATTGACGTCCCAGAGTCACGATCCCACATGGAGCCTCTTTTTGATGAGGCTCAGGCATTTAGAAAAAAGCCGATCGAGGCATGACGGGTCGCGGATGAGGCCCTTAACCTATTTTTCAAAGGTATGGACGTCAGTGCACTGAAAAACTACTCCGATTTTGGCCACCTAGAGATCCCGAAAAAGGATGTGCTGCTGGGGTCAGACGAGTCGAGTTCGAGCCCAAAGCTTGTGAAGCAGTTCCCCGCCCCGAGTGCGGATCCTGACCGTTAGAAGACGATCATGTTTACGGTACCGGCAAATACCAGGATGCTATCCGGGCCGATCGGTGTGTCCAGCTACCTTCGTTTCTTGGTAAGCGAAGAGGACCAAGCAAAGATAAACGAAGTGGACGGGCGCAAGCCTCTTCAATGAGGCACTGCAGGTGCTGAACAGGGTATATTTTCCTTTTCTCATATCTTTAAAAAGTCCATTTTGCCTTAGCGTATTTTAATGATTTTGACTTTTTTATGCCTCATGCCTCTGTGCTTTATCATGTGAGATTCCACTGGTCTCGGATGGAGGTGCGTCACCTTGAGTTCGAGCTCAAGGAGCAGGTCCGGCAAAAGGACATGTACAAAGCTCTTTGTGAGCAAATAGATGAGGTCCTCAGGGACTACTCCATCCTCCAAGCCGAGCTGGAAAGAGCTCAAAAGGAGGCCTCGAAGGTGAAACGAGAACATGCCCTTCTGGTTGAAAAGGTAAGGGTGTTTGAGATTAATAACGAGAGGTTAAGCGCAATTGCTAATGCCGCAACCTCGCAGGTCCAAGAGAAGATAGACCTGATCGACCAGCTTAGAGCCGAAATGGACAAGGTCAAAGCCTCAGCCGAGGAGTTGAGGAGCAAGATGGATCTCCTGGCCTCGGAGTAGGATTCCACCAAAGAAGATTTGGCATCGACCAAAGATTAGCTCCGGGTGATGAGGGAAAAAGCCGACAAGTGGTCTCGGCTGAATGAGGAGCTCCGGGCACAACATTACTCAGCCATTATAGAACGGGACATTCTCGACCAAGAGTACACCGTGCTGAGATCCAAGTTGGAGGCGGCTCGAACGAGGCCTCTGAAGTTCAGGACATGCTGGCGCAGTACAAGAACGATGTAGAGGTAGTCGAGGCCCGTGTAATATTGAAGGACGAATATGTGAAGTGGTTGTCTCGTAAAGAGACCCTTAGGAGATTCATGCCAGGGCGGTTGACCTAGCAGCCGAGAGTGAAGAGGCGAAGAGGCTTGAAGCCGAGGTCAAAGAGAGATACCAGCTCGATGGTTCGAGCAGCGAGTCGGGATCCGATGAAGACTAGGCAGGAAATGCCTTAGTTTATTTTTGTTTTTCCTTGTATTCTGTATTTTGGGGTCGTTTCACAGTGCCTCTGTAAATACCTTTGGTACATATGTATATAAAAACTTTTCTTCAGCATGCATTGTGCCTTTTACTTTTCTGTACTTGCTTGTGTCTAAGACTTATAATATGTCAGCGATGCCTTAACATAGGATTTGATATCGTTTAAATTGTTCGTTCTCCTAAAGCCCGGATGAGGCCTGGATTAAGTAATAACTCCGAATTACTTTGTCTTCGGAGGACCCGATAATAAAGAAGTCTTTGTTAAAATTTTTGAATGTTTTAGCCAAATAATCATTCTTTGCCGAAGATGGCTCTTTTCATGGCCGTAATTCAAGGCCGAGTATCTTGACCAGGTCTGAACTAGTCTTTTCTTGTTATTAAAACTATGTAGGGATGTTACTTTTCAAGCACGGACTCAGACATCTCCGAGCCGTTTAAGTTGGTCGTGGCCTTTTGCGTTTGGGCCTTGCCTAGTAGGCTCGGTGCCTCCGGGATTTAGTAACTCGAATTTTTCGGTCTTATCGCCGGGTAGTATTCCCTGGTTCCCGCAGGATTTAAGGGTTTTGAACTCAATATTTGTTCTAAGTAACTTTTGACGATAATATTATTTATGCAAATATGAACCGATGACATATAGAAAGAATATTTCCTTCCTTATCTTGAATGTCGTGTAAATAGTTGATGGTATAGAAGCTATCTGCCATGGCGAGAATGAGCTATGTGGGCACGATTCATTTGATTGTTTGACCCTTACACTTAATTCTAATACTCAATCCTTGGTTTTCAATATCGAATAAGAATGCTTCTACATTCCCAAACTCAGGACATTGACTTAGGGTGTGATGGCCCCTAGTATTCGAGATTAAATTTTTTAGTGCTCGAATACTATTGATCTAATATAGATGATACGTATTCCCCGACCTCAGGTCGGTCTTCAAAACTTAGGGTAGCGCGTTTTACTATTGCCTCGTTAAAAATCTTACCGTAAAACCCACTTTGGAAAAAAATCGGTCCAAGGGAAAAAGAGTGCAACACGTGCTTTCGGACCTAATACTTAAAGTTGACTTTGTCTAAGTGCCTGCACGGGTTAGTTCAAAGCGTAATAAACCACAAAGAAGATTGTGTTCATACCTTAGCAGTAGTAACGCTTTAAGTGTGCCACATTCCAATTGTTGGGTAGTTGTAGCAATTTCCGGATTCGAGATGGTACAAGCCTTTCTTGGTTATACCAGTGACTCTGTACGATCCTTCCCAGTCGAGCCTAGTTTCTCATCATTCAGGTTCTTGGTATGTAGTATGACTCTCCTCAGTACCAAGTCTCCGACTTGGAGGATCGAAGGCTTGCCCTTCGGTTGTAATATCTCCCCATGCTTTGTTTTTGGGCCGCTAATAGGACTAGGGTGGCTTCTCGTCTTTTGTCCGCTAAGTTTAAGCTCGTGGCCATGGCCTCGTCATTTGACGTCTCCGTAGCGTATTGGAACCTTAAGCTCGGTTCTTCTACCTCTACCAGAATCAGAGCTTCTACGTCGTAGACTAGAGAGAATGGTGTTTCACCGGTGCTTGACTTCGAAGTTGTTCGATATGCCCATAAGACCTTGGGAAAAATTACTTTCCAATTTCCTTTTGAGTCGGTCAATCTCTTCTACAGGTTCTGGAGTATAGTTTTGTTTGTTGATTTCGCTTGACCGTTCCCACTGGGTGGTGGGGCGTCGATAAAATCTTTTTGATTTTGTGATATTAAAAAAAAACTTATTAATCTTGGCGCCGATGAACTGCCTCCCGTTATCGCACGTGATCTCGGCCGGTATCCCAAACCAGTATATTATATGATCCCAGAGGAAGTCAATGACCTCCTTTTCCCTAACTTTCTCGAACGCATGTGCTTCGACCCACTTGGAGAAATAATCGATCATAAGTAAGATTAATTGGGCTTTACATGGTGCCCACGACAAGGGACCGATGATGTCCATTCTCCATTTCATGAATGGCCAAGGGGAAAGGACCGGGTGAAGCATCACCCCCGATTGGTAGATCATCGGGGCATGCCTCTGACATTCATTACACTTTTGATCGATGTCTTTCGCATCATTTTCCATCTAGTTCCAATAATAACTGGCACTGATCAATTTTTGAACCAAGGACTCTGCTCCCGAATGGTTTCTNCACGCATTAGTTATTTCCCTCCCATAAAAGCTCTGGTTTCCTATTTTCACTTTATTACTTTTCGATTTCAAATCTTCTTGATTTACCCTCGAATTTTTTACTTGTTCATCATTCCCTCAAATCTTTTCAAATTGTTCTTCACATTTTCATTTCTTCATATTCAATCTTCAAATCTTCATACTTTGCCTTTAAATCTTCAAGCTAGACCTTTAAATCTTTATATCAATCTTCAAACCTTCATATCAGCCTTCAAACCTTCCTATTCCCAGATAAAGATAGCAAAGACCTCAAAATTTGTGCCTCAAAATACTGCTCTTTCAACTTCTACCACGGTCGCAGATACCGAAGCGACCCTGCCGGCAGTAACCTCAGAACCTCCTCTTAAGGATTTTATCCATCGAATGCGAAAAGTCACGCATTAATTATTCCCTCCTGTAACAGCTCTGGTTTCCTATT
>NW_017690405.1:0-839 GCF_001879085.1 Nicotiana attenuata
GATGGGGGAGTTCCAGGATTGTCTTGAGGATTAGTCATGGCGGATAATTTCTGGAAATATTTTGGTATTTTTGGAGAAGAAAAGGGTTTATCAGAAGGATTAGAGAAGTGAAATGACGGTTAAGAGTGATGAGAGAGGGTTTGGAGTGTATTTAAAGAGGGATCATGATTAAGCCTATAACGACAGCTTTTTCAGAGGTCAATAAGAAGTCTAATCAAATTAGTGTTCCGGTCTCTTTAGAGATAAATGAGTGACGCTAGTTTTTAGGAAAAAATCCCGTTTTAGTTAGACTCCTAGGATAATAAAACCGGTTCAATGCTCAACGGATAGAATTTATGAAAGTTTGGTGTAATTAGGACTTCTGCTCATGGTTGATAATTTTATCTTTATAATTGTGCAAAGTATAGAAACATACCTGAACTTTCTTATGAGCATATACTGATGAACCAGGTTCTTCAAGTAAAACTTCCCTTGATCATGCCTCAAATGTCAGAATAGAAAAACTTTGTAAGAGATTAAGGATTCATATAAACACATGTCACAGGAGTATACTAATCAAGTATGAGACTGAGTAAGAACTAGTCTAGATATTTACATTGAATTAAGAACTCCTAACCAAAAAAAGAAAATTCATCATTCATCATTTTTTTTCATTATGCATTCTGAACTGGACCTTTTAGGTGATCTTAATCATCCCTAATTCCAACCTGTTCCTTTCAAAGTTTTCTCTACTCAGTGCTTTAGTGAAGATGTCAGCTATTTGTTTATCAGTAGCACAAAATTCTATGGAGATTAACCCTTTCTCATAGTTATCTCTTAAGAAGTGGTGTCTAACATCT
>NW_017690405.1:5129-5725 GCF_001879085.1 Nicotiana attenuata
GTATACATTTCTTGGATAGTTTCTCCATCCTTCATAGTAAAATTCTCATATTGAGAATACAACAGTGTTCCTCTTGACCTCTTCACCTGAGGTGTTCCTTCATGAGCCACTTGTAAAGTGTCACAAATCTCCTTGGCAGTAGTACAGCCTTGAATCCTGCTGTACTCATCAGGACCAAGTCCACACACTAACCATTTCTTGGCTTTTGCATTTTTCTCCCATTTCCTTAGATCTTCAGCAGTACAATCTACTCTTGTCTTTGGAACATCCACTCCTTCAGCATTCTTCTTGGTTGTGGCTAAAGGACCATTAGTGATGATATCCCAAAGCTCATAGTCTTCACCCATTATATGGTCCCTCATTCTGTTTTTCCACCAGGAGTAGTAGAGGCCATTGAAGAGAGGAGGCCTGGCAGTGGATTGCCCTTCCCAGTTCCCAGGTGGTGCACTCATGTTGATCTTTTCCTAAGGTGTTAACCTCTTCAAGGACCACCTGATCTGATACCAATTGATGTTATAAACGTCAATACCACACAAGGAGGGGGGGTGGGGTGTATTGTGTGTACCTATTTCGTGTAGAGACTGTCTCTAGTGTCT
>NW_017690406.1:0-696 GCF_001879085.1 Nicotiana attenuata
ACCCGTCCCATTGAATTTGCTCCATTCTCATTCCCTTAAGAGAATGTGATAGCAGTATGTGATAAGTCTGAAAGAAGACAAAATTATTACTATGAATGTATCAATGGATATGGACGTGGCAATAGACGAAATTATAATTGTCATCATTTGTGGTAATGAGATAAATAAGGATTCTCAAAATAATCTTTCACTCTGTGAAAAATATTTGTCATTGATTTGACATGAGATTTTGTAAAGCACATATAGATGATTATGGTCCATTCATGATGTGAATGTGACAACATCTGATTTATGAATACATATTCATTCTTCAAAGAATATGAACGTGCTAGTGGTAGTGAATATGCCGCACTCACCTCTAAAAGGAGGTTTGAGATGATATAAGAAAATAATGTCATTATTATGGCATGAAGTGTCATTGGTCACGTACCTATTGTACGCCAAAATATTTTGGCATTGTGCTTGTTAAAAGACAACGGTAATGCAAGAAACAGATCTTGCATATAATTTTGACCATAACCATAATAGTATAACTTTCTCTTTAAAAGAGATATTCACCATATAGGTGTTGATGAATATGTGGTAGTACAAAATTAATTGAGAGCTCTAGAAGAGCCAATTATACTATTTTGGAGAAAATTGATTATCAATAAGACGTTGTGTTGTAGTAAGTCTCAAAGAAACTTATTGAGTTTC
>NW_017690406.1:4858-5725 GCF_001879085.1 Nicotiana attenuata
ACGCTGGCTATTTTTGATTGACCAGTCCGAAAACTGGCTATACTGTGAAATTTAATGGCTAATCCCTAAATAACAACCCTAAAAATGGCTAATTGTGTACGTCCCCCAAACTTAGATTAGCAAGAAACTTCGATTAATTAAAAAGGCAGAATTTCTAATAAAAACTTTGCTTCTCTTGCTTTAAAATTAGCCATTTGTTATAAATAAAATTTTATTTATGGTGAATGTCTATATTAAGAGAGATTCTAGGGTTTATTACTTGGTGGCTAAGTCACCCTCTCCCTATAAATAGAGGGTTCTATTCTATTGTAATTCATCCAATATCAATAAGAATTCTCTCTCTCTACTTTTCTTTGCAATACTCTTTTCTTCTTTTATTGTTTTATAACACGTTATCAGCACGAGACTCTAACCAATTGAGTAGAAGCTTTGGGATTGAGCATAATGATTGTCAATTATTCCATGAATTTCCTTCATGATTAAATTTTGGATTTAAGGTAAGTATTTTATCGTATTTTTCTCTTTTATTCTATACTTTGATTGTAAATACAAGCAAAGACAACAAAGTTTGATTATAACTCTAATGGAGTTTGTAAGAAATTATAACCACTTGAAGTGGTAAAATTTCTATGCCTCGCCATGATCAAATTCATGTATGATTGTGGGCAAAGAATTGAAAACCCGTCCCATTGAATTTGCTCCATTCTCATTCCCTTAAGAGAATGTGATAGCAGTATGTGATAAGTCTGAAAGAAGACAAAATTATTACTATGAATGTATCAATGGATATGGACGTGGCAATAGACGAAATTATAATTGTCATCATTTGTGGTAATGAGATAAATAAGGATTCTCAAAATAACTCTT
>NW_017690407.1:0-3262 GCF_001879085.1 Nicotiana attenuata
CTATTTAATGACTCATTTTGACTTAAAAGAAAAAGCGACTATTTTTTCAAAATTTTCATTTAAAGAAAAGAAAGACTCGGTTTTGCAAATACGGCCTTTCAGCACTTCCAGGAGGGAGATTTTAAGGCTGTGCCCGCAAACCATTTAAAAATGACTCGAGGTGGCCGTTCTTGCAAAAACAGCCTTCCGGCGTCCTTTTGGGGACATTCGGCTTATTTTAAACAAGAATGGCGTCACCCGACTTATTTTGACAAGAATTAAAATTTTGGTATTTTTGGCTATTTTTGCAAAAGGGGAGGTTGGACCCGATGAGGGTTGCCTACGTATCTCACATTCGGTGAGAATCAAACCAGCGTAGTTCGGGCAGTTTTGTCAAAACCTAATATTTGTTAAAAGATCTTTTCATTTCTTTTCAAATATTCTATTTTTTTATTTTTTTCAAAAATCCGGCAGCATTTCGGTACTATTTGGGCATCGGTTTTTTCCAAACAAGTGGTTACCCTCACTTAGCCCTAACACTGCTATTTTTCTCAAATTTTCTCTCATTATATACAAGCCGGTCAACATGCAAATCCAAAGCAAATGAATGCACAAGTAGCACGTAAGATGCATCAGGATGGTCTTTCATTTCAGGTCACCTGTCCTAGATGGACCCAACCCCTGTGTTGAGTCCCCTAAGTCAAATGCACGTGATGCAAACAAACGTTCCTACTAGGGATCCGGCATGAGGCTTTGTTCTTCTAGGTTTAAACCCTAGGTTTATTGGTCTAGACCTGGCTTACCCGAGCGGACAACTCGAGCCGAGGGGGAGGCAGCGTACCGGGGATACAGAAGCCCCGACGGCTTAGCAACTTATCCAAACCTCGTTCTAAATGGGAAAAGACTCTAAACAGAAGAGAAGCTACACGAAATGCACCCTTCTCCATGATGTAGAAGACTCAGAGAGAGGAAGGAATTCGTAACAGTTTATATATACAATTCAACAAATATCAAAGCGGTAAAACATTTAGCACGTATAGCATGGAACATGTAGGAAAATCATATAAAGCCAAATATAACAATTATACTAAGCTCGAATTCTGAACCCTGAACAAGAAGTTCTGGGTTCTTTTCCCCAGCAGAGTCGCTAGAGCTGTCACACCTCCTTTTTCACTACACCCCGGGAAGGGATGTAATAAAGGGAGTTTTTCCCATTAAAGGACAATCGAAACGGGATTCGTTTTGTTAAAAATTAGAGTTGCCACTTGGGAGATTTATGCTGTCCCAAGTCACCGGTTTGAATCCCGAATCGAGGAAAAGGTTTGACTCTGTTTAACAGTAGCGAACCAGAAATTCGAGTAAGGAATTCTGTTAAACCGGGAGAAGGTGTTAGGCATTCCCCAGTTCTGTGGTTCTAGCACGGTCGCTCAACTGTTATATTCGATTTATTTATCTAATTTTAATACAGTTTTAACCTATGTGCAAATTTTAGCTTTTAACCGCTTTTATTCAATTTTTTTAAAGAATGTTGAACGTCGTTTAAAACATGTCTTTGGATCGCGTCACATGAAATGCACCCGCAATCCCAAACATATTTTATTCAACGTTTTGGGATTTGGATTTGGGTCGCATGAAATGCACACCCGAGCTTAGGAAGGTAAGATTATTAAAGAACGTGCCTAAAAGCAACTACGCGTTGTTAACTTTGCGAGGGCCATGAAAATTAGATAAATGGCATGCCTCGAGTTCTAAGTATTTTAAATAAACAACTAAAGAGGGCCACGCAATTTGTAATTTTATTTGGCGCGGCGCAACTCAATTTGTTTTAAAAGGACATCCTAAAGATGATCTACTATTAGCTATTAGGATTCGCCTCTACTACTAAAACCTAATTATTTGACATTATGAATTAACTAACATCAAGGTATTCAAGAAAAATTGGGGCCCAAGATCAAGTCCAAACTCGAACAAGGACGCTCCCCATTACTGAAGAGACCCTTAGCTCAAGTATGCCACTTAACTTGAAAGGCCCAAAGTCCACCATTTAATTTTAACGCCATTAAATCCAAAAAAGTGACTCTGGACTGCCACTACTTTGGGCCCGAAACCAACCTAGCCAAAAATGAGGCCCAATAGCCCCAATATCACCACAGGAGCGCAGGAATTAGATCTCATGGTTGGCCCTTTTTGGGCCTGAACGAAGACCCCAAATCTCCACGAGGTACCACTCGAAATGGGCCTCAGAGGTCATGCCTTCGATCCCAATCAACAATAGAAGGAAACTCGAATTTTAAGAACACAATAACAAACAAATAAACATCACACTACCTGAAAATGATATCAACCGTTACATTGATGATCAAGAGCATCGGTGGCTTGATTGAAACAATTAACCATATGATCATAGTTCAGTCCAATTCATACATGAGCCCATGAAAAATTTACTTGATTATCAAATTGCTGAATTAAAGGAGTCCCTCAACCACCTAATACCCACAGTTCTTATAATCACCCTAAATCATATTGCACTTCTAAATCTTACACAGATGAAATCTCATGCTATAACGGGTAACACTTCTATTTACTCTAACTATTCAGACATAAACCCCCATGAAAAATATCAATTAACATACAGCTAAATACAAGCAAGTTTCAGGATACGTTATATAAGAGTATTGATTATGAATTTTCAGGCTAAATTCAAGTGACCTTTAGATTTAAACTCAAACAATAAAAATCTAAATTCAGCATTACATCCAACAGTCCAACAGTCCATATTAAGGATACATCATAACAACATAATCAGACAATCTTATCACATTCTTTGAATCAAATGTCCAGCATATAATCATACAAAACAGAATCAATGCTAAAATAATAGTAATTGTTGACAGAAATTAAACAAGTGCTTTTCATTCCATATTCAAGTCAAATTTACATCCTGAAAGTTAGAGTTTGTACCTGGAACAACAATTAGAAACCAAAAGTGAGAAAAGGGGTCCAAAGAGAAGCAGCAACAGTAGAATTAGCCCAGAAAAATGCTTGAGAATATCACTTGAAACAAATTTTTGAACTCAAATGACTCCACACAAGATTCAGACTTAAATTCCAACTAAAAATGGACTCAAACTTGAATACCACACTCACTTCAGCTCATTTCTTCTGAAATTTGTCATAGAGGGAATACTACAAGAAGATTCAAAGATTTTTTCAATGTAACAGTAGTATTTTCGTGCTTTTGTGCTCAAATTTGGGTGGAAACAGTATATTTTGCAGACTCTCA
>NW_017690407.1:4959-5725 GCF_001879085.1 Nicotiana attenuata
AAAGCCAATCCCCGCCGGGCCTCCCATTTATCTTTGTTCCAGGCGTGTGTCAAACCGGTGTTAGGCTCCTCGAAACCTCGCGGGTTGCCGTATCGGTGGTATAAGAAATGGAGTGTGCAACACCCTTCTGCTAGATGCTTATCTTTAATGTCCCGACTAATGTTCAATAAATCCAGAAATCTATGAAGGGTTACCGGTCTCGGCGCCAATGAATATCGACCCCTGAGGTTTTCGTTAAGACCCGCATATCCCGCTATCTCCTCTAGTGTGGGTGTAAGCTCGAAGTCCGAGACCGGAATATGTTACGAGTTGGGTCCCAAAAAGGTACCAATGCTTCAATAATATCCGTTCTTGGCTTAATGTTCAACAGTCCGACGAGGCCACCCAGAATCTTTACCACTGTTTCCCTGCTACCTTTTCCTAAGTCGTTCCACCACATGTGAAGCTTCAAAGAGATCTCACTCGGGAGTGAGAAGGTTTCAATGTCAAATGTACTCATCCTGTACATTTATTTAAAGGAATTTAATGACTTATTTTAACCTAAAAGGAAAATTGTGGCTATTTAAATGGCTATTTAATGACTCATTTTGACTTAAAAGAAAAAGCGACTATTTTTTCAAAATTTTCATTTAAAGAAAAGAAAGACTCGGTTTTGCAAATACGGCCTTTCAGCACTTCCAGGAGGGAGATTTTAAGGCTGTGCCCGCAAACCATTTAAAAATGACTCGAGGTGGCCGTTCTTGCAAAAACAGCCTTCCGGCGTCCT
>NW_017690408.1:0-771 GCF_001879085.1 Nicotiana attenuata
ATCAAATCAATTGCCCTTTGAGAAATTTATTATTTACCAAGATATATTGATGATAATTGAATCAAATAGTGATGAATAATTTAAGGACTCAATTAAAAATATGTTATTTTTAACACGAAATGGATTATTACACTAAACAAAAGAAAACTACCAATCAAACTAGAATGTAAAGTTAAAGAACTATATTAAAAGTACAAACTATTAATATTTACCATAAATTTTTTGAAACTTTGTATAATAATATACATATATATAGGTGTAATAATAAATTTGAAATAGATACTCCTATAGTCGGTTTGGTTCGGCTTTTTTCTGATTAAACCAAAACCAAACCAAATTTGATTGGTTTTTAAAATTCAAAACCAAAACCAAACCAAACCAAAAAGTATCGGGTTTTTGGTCGGTTTGGTTTGGTTTTCGGTTTCACCTAACGGAGCTAACCAAATCATAAATATCCAAATCCGAGATCGAATACTAAAAAGTCAAAACTTGATCAAACCTTTCAAATTTAAAGCTTCAAGTTGGGAATTGCTCTTCCAGATCTATTCTATTTATCCTAAAAACCAAAACCACTGATTTACATAAGTCATAATACATCATAGGGGCTAGTCATGCCCGAGAACTGGCGAGCGAAGTGCAAATGCTCAAAACAACCGGTCGGATCGTTACACTAGTATATGATTGCTAAGTCATTAATCAAAGTGCTATGAAAAAAAATGAAAACAATGACACAAATTAAATGAAAATCATCAAAACTTACCCCTTAAACTC
>NW_017690408.1:5222-5725 GCF_001879085.1 Nicotiana attenuata
TATATATTATATAATTTTGCGATAATGGAAATTTCAATAATTTGTGTCAACTGTATTTGTTCCGCAACGAATACAACCAAGACCAAATACAGGGGTGTATACAAAGGACATAACATGTATCGACGGTATTCGTATTCTAGAAAAATAGAATGCTCTCGTTGAGAGTCAAACTCAAGCCTCCGCTTACTAAGCAGGTTAGGGGTGTTCATGGTTTGGTTTGGATCGGTTTTTCCCTAAAAAGAAACCAAACCAAGTAAGTCGGTTTTTCAAATATTAGAACCAAACCAATGAAGTCGGTTTTTCTCGATTCGGTTTATGTTGGATTTTGTTGGTTTTTCGGGTTTTTCGGTTATTTGTCGGTTTTTTCTTAAATATAAGACATGCACTACCAAACACATATTCTGGCTACCACATTTTTAACGTAACACCATCAAATCAACTGCCCTTTGAGAAATCTATCATTTACTAAAATATATTGATGGTAATTGAATCAAATAGTGATG
>NW_017690409.1:0-1147 GCF_001879085.1 Nicotiana attenuata
TTGAATTCGTAAGTTTGGGTTTTCAAAAACCATTATTTGTTTGGATGGTGTTGTTGCAAAGAATTGGGAATATGGTTTGGAGTTAATATCTCAATTTTGAGGGTGTTTTGGTGAAGATTAGACTTGATTTTTGCTGAATTTCAGATTGAAACTCGAAGAAGAAGAAGACATGACATACATTTTACTTACAAAATTGTAGTAAAATTGTAAAAAAAAATTATATTCTGTTGTTTATATAAATTTTTTCATTTAAATATTGTATGAAAGTTGAACAATATTGTATAAAAATTGTATTTAAGTTGTATGATATTATAGTTGTATATAACTGGATAAAAATAATGTATGAAAGTTGTAGATAAGTTGTATAATATACAATTAGCTGTATAAATTTTATTTTTACTATGTATAAATCAGATACAAAATATACAAAAGACATATTGTATAAAATTTGTATTTAAGTGGTATGATATTGTAGTTGTATATAACTAGGTAGAAATAATATATGAAAATTATAGATAAGTTGTAGATAAGTTTTATAATATATAATTAGTTGTATGAAATTTGTTTTTACTATGTATAAATCAGATACAAAATATACAAGAGACATATTGTATAAAATTTCTATTTAAGTGGTATGATATTGTAGTTGCATATAACTGGGCAGAAATAATGTATGAAAGTTGTAATTGTATATCAATTGATAGATGCTCTGTAATGGCTGAAAGTAATGTATATCAATTTATGAAATAATGTATGAAAGTTGTAATTGTATATCAATTTATAACACTAGTTTCTACGAATGTGCGTTGCACGTTAAAAATTATACGTAACAATTTAGGCAATTATTTTTATGAAGGAATATGAAATTTAAGTAATGAGAGAATTATATAATACAACAGTTATTTATATGCCGAAAAATATCATTACATTAGCATAAGACGTGAATTCAAAATGATTGGATATCGTTATTTGAACCACATGATCAATTTAGTCATGTTAGTTAGATAATATTATTATATACTTATAGTTATCTTACCTAAGTCTTCTTTGTAGACGATGTTCTTTATGTATATTCCATTTTGACGCTTTGCTTGCTCCGCCATGAGCAGAATTTTTATTGTAAAAATTGATATTCCTCTTAAAAGTG
>NW_017690409.1:5232-5724 GCF_001879085.1 Nicotiana attenuata
TCTCTCTCTCTCTCTCTCTCTCTCTCTCTCTCTCTCTCTCTCTCTCTCTCTCTCTCTCTCTCTCTCCGTCTCTCTCTCTCCGTCTCTCTCTATCTCTCATGCTCTCTCTCTCTCTCTCTCTTAATCCGTAATTCCAGTAATGTAGAGCAAAGAAAAGAGAGCAACAATTCCACCATTGACAGCCATTAAAAAGCTTTGAAGCTTTGAATTCGAATTTGGATTTTCAAAAAATATTATCTGTTTGAATTGGATGTTGTTGCAAACGATTGGGAATTCTCTCTACATCTCTCTCTATCTCTCAATCCTTAATTCCATTAATGTAAAGGAAAGGAAAGAGAGAGCAACAATTCCACAATTGACAGCCATTAAAAAGCTTTGAAGCTTTGAATTCGAATTTGGGTTTTCAAAAACCATTATTTGTTTGGATGGTGTTGTTGCAAAGAATTGGGAATATGGTTTGGAGTTAATATCTCAATTTTGAGGGTGTTTTGG
>NW_017690410.1:0-713 GCF_001879085.1 Nicotiana attenuata
AGGGTGCCTTTGCCTTGGGCACCGCCGGCTCGGGTATATCAATGATGTGTTCCCTAGACGGGTTCACGATCTCTTGAGTCTCTACCCCGGCCTCATCATCAATATCGATCCGGACATCATTTGTCACTATTGGTTCAACCACATTGTCAACATTCAAAGGTGCTTCATCATCATGCAACTCAACTTCATCATTCACAACTTGATTCTCAACCGAGGCATGCACATCACCGCCTCTTCCACTCCTAGTTGTAACCGCCATCACATGATTGTTACCCCCCTTTGTGTTCACTACCGTATCACTTGGTAGCGCACCTTTTGGGCGGGTATTTAAAGCTTGAGAAATTTGTCCTATTTGCACCTCTAGGTTCCGGATAGAGGTGTTATGTGAAGCCAATTATGCATCGGAATCTTGGTTCTTTTTCATCATCTGCTCGAACATCATTTCTATCCGTCCCATATCACTTCCAGAAGAACTAGGCCCTTGTGACTGAAAGGGGGTGATTGTTTGGTTGTTGGAACATGGGGGGCCTTTGAAAGCCTTGCCCCCTACCACCATTATTCCACCCTCCTTGATTGTTATTGTTGTTGTTCCAATTGTTGTTGTTCCCATTCCGATTACCTTGGTTATTGCCTTGATTACCCGAATTGTTGCCTTGATTGTTATTGTTCCAATTGTTGCCACCCTGTTGTTGATTATTGTTATTCCAATTGCC
>NW_017690410.1:5094-5724 GCF_001879085.1 Nicotiana attenuata
CTTGTGTTGCCTTCCGGTTCAGGGATGTATACAGTGTATTGTGACGCTTCGCGCGTTGGCTTGGGTTGTGTATTGATGCAGGAGGGACGAGTTATTGCATATGCCTCCCATCAGCTGAAGATTCATGAGAAAAATTATCCTGTGCACAATCTGGAGTTGGCGGCAATTGTTCATGCTCTTAAGATATGGAGGCACTACCTGTATGGGGCGTCGTGCGAGGTTTATACTGATCATCGTAGCTTGCAGCATTTGTTCAAGCAGAGAGATCTTAATTTGAGGCAGCGCAGGTGGCTTGAGCTACTGAAGGATTATGACATCACCATTCTTTATCATCCGGGCAAGGTGAATATGGTCGCGGATGCCTTAAGCAGGAAGGCATAGAGTATGGGTAGCTTGGCATTCATTCCAGCAAGGGAGAGGCCACTAGCTTGGGACATTCAGTCCTTGGCTAACAGACTAATGAGGTTGGACATTTCGGAGCCCAGCCGGGTTCTTGCTTGTATGGTTGCTCAGTCTTCATTATCGGGGGAGATAAAGGCCCGATAGTTCGATGATCCACATCTGGCGGTTCTCAGAGAGACGGTGCTTCAGGGAGGTGCCAAGGAGGCTTCTATTGGCGAGGATGGTGCT
>NW_017690411.1:0-696 GCF_001879085.1 Nicotiana attenuata
TTCCTTATTCAGAATTTCTGATTCGCAGACTCCAATTGGGAAGTCGATTTTTCCTCGATTTGGGATTTAAATTAAACCGGTGACTTGGGACACCACAAGCCAATCCTATCCCAAGTGGCGACTCTAAAAATAAATAAATAATCTCATTTCGAATAATGTCACTTTAAATGGAAAAACTCCCTTGTACATTTATCCTTCGGAGTAGGTGTGTAAAAAAGAAGGTGTGACAGAAGATTTGGATAGAGTGTAGCGTATGTTTGCCAGAAAAGTCGTGTCCTTTACAATGATAATAGAGCTCACTATTTGTAGATGCACCTAGGGAACATGGTCCTATAATCAAACCCCTCTTTAATGTCAATTATGAGGGCCATTGGAGAATGTGTAACGGCAGACACTGAATGTCATATTCCTTGTAAAGGGTCGTGTACTTAATACAATAGAATATTTCTCATTAAATGCTACCGTGTGGCAGGCATTTATTTCGTCTTTATGAGTATCGTTCTTTCTGGTAATAGATAGAATTGTTGCCTTCGGTTTCAACTATCTTCCGTCTTCGGCTCCACGTGTCACTTCTTCGTGCGATCATTTGATGAACATATTTTACTCTATACAATAACATATAAGAATGTGTGTGTGTGTGTGTGTGTGTATATATATATATTATTTACTTTTCCTTAAGTAAATAGTAGTATACAC
>NW_017690411.1:4828-5724 GCF_001879085.1 Nicotiana attenuata
GGCCTAATCACTTGGGCCAGTGCGGCTGGCTTTAAGGATTGCCATTTGGGCAATCAGGTAAGCCGCTAGGCTTCGCTCCTAGCCCAAGCCACTCCCCTTTTACCTTCAGCCTTCACTTTGGTTAATTTAACTCACCGTAGTGGCCCAGTCCTGATTCCATAACTGGTTAAATAATAGAGTTTCATAAGCTAATGGAGGTGAGCTATATTAGATAAAACAAATAGCTATGGCCATCCAAATGTAGTTGAGTTAATCCCTTTAATTTAGAATTGAAGTGTGCCATGCCAAACAAGAAATGACAATCGCATGGCCTTCATTTTGTTTAAGTGTGAATTGATCCTTAG
This sequence comes from Nicotiana attenuata, assembly GCF_001879085.1. Classification (NCBI taxonomy): domain Eukaryota; kingdom Viridiplantae; phylum Streptophyta; class Magnoliopsida; order Solanales; family Solanaceae; genus Nicotiana; species Nicotiana attenuata. The sequence goes on from NW_017690411.1 coordinate 5,173, forward strand.
AATTCGAGGCGTGCCGTTTAGCTAATTTCCATGGCCCTCGCAAATCACAAACGCATAGTTGCTTTTAAGCGCGTCGTTTAATAATCTACTTTTCTAAATTCGGGTGCACATTTATGTGACCCAAATCCAAATCCCAACGAAGTTGAAATGTGCCGAAAATCACGGGCGTACTGGTGCGACGTGGTTGAGATACATTTTCACGACGTTGCAATTCTCTTTAAAAATTAAAAAAAGCAGTTTAAAGTTAAAAAGGCACATAAGTTAAAACATGTATTAAAATCAGATTTTTAGCCAATTATAATAATTTAAGCGACCGTGCTAGAACCACGGGATCCGGGGGTGCCTAACACCTTTCCTCGGGTCAACAGAATTCCTTATTCAGAATTTCTGATTCGCAGACTCCAATTGGGAAGTCGATTTTTCCTCGATTTGGGATTTAAATTAAAACCGGGTGACTTGGGGACACCACAAGCCAATCCTATCCCAAGTGCGACTCTAAAAATAAATAAATAATCTCATTTCGAATAATGTCACTTTAAATGGAAAAACTCC
>NW_017690412.1:0-719 GCF_001879085.1 Nicotiana attenuata
CCTAATGTTGGTAAAAAGGCGACTAGGGAACGGAGGCCCTATGTCTAAAAACTCAACTCAGGGATTGGAGCCCTAATGTTGGCAAAAGGCGACTAGGGAATGGAGGCCCTATGTCTAAAAACTCAACTCTGGGATTGGAGCCATAATGTTGGCAAAAGGCGACTAGGGAAAGGAGCCTATGTCTAAAAACTCAACTCAAGGATTGGAGCGCTAATGTTGGTAAAAGGCGACTAGGGAATGGAGGCTCTATGTCTAAAAACTCAACTCAGGGATTGAAGCCCTAATGTTGGTAAAAAGGCGACTAGGGAACGGAGGCCCTATGTCTAAAAACACAACTCAGGGATTGGAGCCCTAATGTTGGCAAAAGGCGACTAGAGAATGAAGGCCCTATGTCTAAAAACTCAACTCAGGGATTGGAGCCCTTATGTTGGCAAAAGGCGAGTAGGGAATGGAGGCCCTAGGTCTAAAAACTCAACTCAGGGATTGGAGCCCTAATGTTTGTAATTAGGCGACTAGGGAATGGAGGCTCTATGTCTAAAAATCTCAACTCAGGGATTGGAGCCCTATGTTTGGTAAAAGGCGACTAGGGAATGGAGGCGATATGTCTAAAAACTCAACTCAGGGATTGGAGCCCTAATGTTGGTAAAAAGGCGACTAGGGAATGGTGGCCCTATGTCTAAAATCTCAACTCAGGGATTGGAGCCCTAATGTTGGTAAAA
>NW_017690412.1:5234-5724 GCF_001879085.1 Nicotiana attenuata
CCCTAATGTTGGTAAAAGGCGACTAGGGAATGGAGGCCCTATGTCTAAAAACTCAACTCATGGATTGGAGCCATATTGTTGGCAAAAGGCGACTAGGGAATGGAGGCCCTATGTCTAATAACTCAACTCAGGGATTGGAGACCTTATGTTGGCAAAAGGCGACTGGGAATGGAGGCCCTAGGTCTAAAAACTCAATTAAGGGATTGTAGCCCTAATGTTGGTAAATAGGCGACTAGGGAATGGACGCCGAATGTCTAAAAATCTCAACTCAGGGATTGGAGCCCTAATGTTGGTAAAAAGGCGACTAGGGAACGGTGGCCCTGTCTAAAAACTCAACTCAGGGATTAGAGACCTAATGTTGGCAAAAGGCGACTAGGGAATGGAGGCCCTATGTCTAAAAACTCAACTCTGGGATTGGAGCCTTAATGTTGGCAAAAGGCGACTAGGGAAAGGAGGCCCTATGTCTAAAAACTCAACTCAGGGATTGGAG
>NW_017690413.1:0-1498 GCF_001879085.1 Nicotiana attenuata
ATTCCCCCTTTTATAGTATATTCGTCTCAATCCCCTATTGTACATATTCAGTTTACTTTCCGTATTTTACTTTATAACTTCTTTTGCAATTTTTCTTAATAGCATGGCTTCTTATTTCATTTAGTAGCTTCTTTTTCAGTTTGCAGCTTCTTACTTTTACAAGTTTTCGTGATCAATAGCAACACAAGTAGCAACAGAGAAAAGAGAGAGAGTTTTAGTGGAGTGTGTGTTCTGAACTCAAGTGTTTTTATTCCTTGTGTTCATGTTTGAAAGAAGGGGGATGCAGGGTATTTATAAGCTTCTGAAAACGAGTGAAGGAGAGGTAATAAGTAAAATTTTAGTGCAAATATGGAAACAATCAGTCAGAATCAATTATACAAGTGATTCCATTTAATTAAGGAATCAATGTTTAACGGATTCAAAAAAATACGGAAGGAAATCAATTTAGAGACAGCCTGATTATTGGCATAAAAGAAGTAGTAAAGACATTAAGTAAGCAATCGAGTCTAAGTACAGAAATATACTTATTTTGAAAATAGATTCAACAAGGTGAATATTACAATAAAGGGAAGGGAATCAATCAATTCTAAACAGGCGAGTAAATTATGGTTCGTAAAAGAAAAGTTTTGAAATCAGTTGTCACGACCCAAAATCCACTAAGGGTCGTGGTGGCGCCGGACAATACTGTCAGGCAAGCCAACCAAATTTCTTGATGAAGTTCTCATTCTAACAATCTTGAAAACTAAGATTTTCCTTAAATTTTATATATGAAAAGATAACCGCTTCAATTCAAACTAAATGATAAGCAATTAATACAAAATATTTCAAAACAATCCCAGAACCAGGTGTCACAAGTGCATGAGCATTTATTAAGAAGGGAATAAAATACAACAACTGTCCGGAACACAATATCGGCCAGAAAATAAATACAGATAACTGAAAGAGACTCTGCTGGCTGCGGGTCACCTCGAGAAGTGCAGCTCACCCTAAGTCTCCGTATCAACCATGCTGCTACGCCAGTAGGCCACTAGAGTTACATATACCTGTGCAACAAAAATGCACAGAAGTGTAGTATGAGTACAAAACCAACGTGTACTCAATGATTATCCCGTCTAATCTCGAAGAAGTAGAGACGAGATGGTCGACTTCGACACTTACTAGTGGTCCAATAATGATGTCAATAATACATTAAATCGTGGATTTCTATAAACATGATTTTAATCTAATAGAAGGAGACAAGTAAACAATTAATTCATTTATAGGAAATTTCCAAAATTCCTTTTCATTATTATCCAAATATTCTCGAGCCATGAAGAGGCAATAACAACTTTAATAAGTTCAAGGCAGCAATACAAGCATGCGCAAATCATGCGGAGGCGTACGGCCCGCTCCAATAGAAAATAAATTGTGCACTGCCGAGGGTCGAAGGGCGCGAACCATAGATGCATCTATTACCCCGCTCGCGAACTATCCATGCGACGCGGTCAACATAAAATAA
>NW_017690413.1:4980-5724 GCF_001879085.1 Nicotiana attenuata
CTACGCGGAAACTCAATACATAGAAAAATTATCGAGCCGTTCACAACTCACACGGCACAATATATCATTACATGAAATAGCCGACGACGAAATAACAGCCCATGTTGAATACTCTCCATAGGAGCGCATGCTGAAATGAACACATTCGGCCTGATATAAGGCCCATCATTCACATTTAAATCCATCCACAGACCTCAAGCTGATTCTGATCGCACTGAACTAGGCTATTAACCTTTCAAAGGTCCATAATAACTCCCCTTTTTCTCATAACACATAAGAACAACCATCATAACTGGAGTAATCCTCCACAGTCCACAACCCAATAAACCGAGTGCCCTTCAAGCATCAATTCTCAATTTAACGACATCATCACAATCTTCATACTTGGTTTAACTCTTCAATTAATCATGTGACTACACGCCACACTTATACAATCTTCCCGTGGGGCACACTCCCACAACCTTCCGTAACAGATAACAAGTTTGTACATCTAAACCACCGGCCGCACTCACGCTGAAAAGCGATCAAGAATCCTTAACCAGGGTGCAAAGCCTTTTTCACAAAACACCGATCTCAGGTGACGCTGAAGACAATACCAACTTACTTTTAAACATCAAAACTCCTTTCCTGCTCATCCGAGCTCGTGACATCCTTGTCAACACCGAACTGCAACCTTGATCCTTACTTAAAATTCCATACCACTCGCTGCACCCGACATGCCAATATACGATAGAACACGATTTT
>NW_017690414.1:0-381 GCF_001879085.1 Nicotiana attenuata
TGTTGGCAAAAAGACGACTAGGGAATGGAGGCCCTATGTCTAAAAATCTCAACTTAGGGATTGGAGAGCTAATGTTGGCAAAAAGGCGACTAGGGAATGGAGGCCCTTTGTCTAAAAATCTCAACTCAGGGATTGAAGCCCTAATGTTGGCTAAAAGGCGACTAGGGAATGGAGGCCATGTGTCTAAGATCTCAACTTAGGGATGGAGCCCTACTGTTGGCAAAAAGGCGACTGGGGAATGTAGGCCCTATGTCTAAAATTTCAACTCACGGATTGGAGCCCTAATGTTGGCAAAAAGGCGACTAGGGAATGGAGACCCTGTGTCTAAAATCTCAACTTAGTGTTGGAGCCCTAATGTTGGCAAAAGGCGACTAGGGAATG
>NW_017690414.1:5260-5724 GCF_001879085.1 Nicotiana attenuata
AAAAGGCGACTAGGGAATGGAGGCCCTGTGTCTAAAAAATCTCAACTCAGGGATCGGATCCCTAATGTTCGCAAAAAGGCGACTAGGGAATGGAGGCCCTATGTCTAAAATCCCAACATAGGAATTGGAGCCCTAATGTTGGCAAAAGGCGACTAGGGAATGGAGGCCCTATGTCTAAGAATCTCAACTTGGGGATTGAAGCCCTAATGTTTGCAAAAAGGCGACTAGGGAATGGAGGCCCTATGTCTAAAAATCTCAACTCAAGGATTGGAGCCCTAATGTTGGCAAAAAGGGGACTAGGAAATGGATGCCCTATGTAATCTCAACTCAAGGATTGGAGCCCTATTGCAAAAAAGGCGACTAGGTAATGGAGGCCCTATGTCTAAAAATCTCAACTTAGGGATTGGAGCCCTAATGTTTGCAAAAAGACGACTAGGGAATGGAGGCCCTGTGTCTAAAAATCA
>NW_017690415.1:0-645 GCF_001879085.1 Nicotiana attenuata
AAATCCAAATCCCAACGTTAGATAAAATGTGTTATGGACTGCGGGTGCATTTATGTGACGTGGTTCGAAACATATTTTAAATAACGTTGCAATCTTCCTTTAATTAATTACATAAAAGCGGTTAAAAAGTTAAAATTGCACATAGGTTCAAAATGTCTTAAAATCAGATAATAGGCCAATTATAACAGTTGAGCGACCGTGCTAGGACCACGGAACTCGGGAATGCCTAACACCTTCTCCCGGGTTAACAGAATTCCTTACCCGAATTTCTGGTTCGCGGACCGTAATACAGAATCAACCTTTTCCTCGATTCGGGATTTGAAACTGGTGACTTGGGACACCATAAATTATCCTAAGTGGCGACTCTGAATCTTTTAATAATAAATCCCGTTTCGATTGTCCTTTAATTGGAAAAACTCCCTCTTATACCCCTTCCGGGGGTGTAGGTAAAAAGGAGGTATGACAATATATACTAAGTGTATTGTATATATATGTAGATATAGTATAGTCTATTATATATACTAAGTGTATTATATATACTAAGTGTATAGTATATATATGTAGATATAGCATAGTCTATTATATAATACACTATACAATACACTTAGTATATGTAATACACTATACTCTATATATATATATATA
>NW_017690415.1:4761-5724 GCF_001879085.1 Nicotiana attenuata
CTTGTGACATCCTTGTCAACACCGAACTGCTACCTTGATCTTCACTTCAAATTCCATACCACTCACTGCACTTAACATGCCAATATACGATAGAACTCGTTTTTCATCATAGCTTCGGAACCACTAATAGGTTAACACTTCATCATATAAAAACATTTCACTTAACTCACTTCAGGAGATCTATAGTGTCACACAGGTGAATTCTCATAATCGTAGAATGTGCAAATCTCTAAGTAGCGATCTAAGCCACCATTGGCCTTCCGAAATCTGTTTCCACATAACAAGCCATAACAGTAGAATGCTTCTGAATAACATCAATTGCAGCGGCTGACGAGCCTGATACGCACCATTACAAATCACTCGCATAACTCGATCACGCTAGAGGAATTGATCACTAACACCAATGTGCCAAATTCAACTATGGCTAATCAATCTACCTTCTTCCAATTTATCCTTGATTTCCTTAGAGATAATACTAACTCCATCCAACACATAACATACTCCATCTACACCCATCTCGAGTGACCTCGACTCACGAGACCATGCTGTCCCGAATCCCGCGAACCACTTCATATCTTTCTTGCGCGCATATTCGCACCCTCAACTGATATGCCCATTCTGCTAATCCTTCTATGAATCCTAAGTCCTTCCTCACCTTTCTCTCAAGTGCTATACTGCAAGTCAAAACATCATAGAACATTCTGAGCCTCCACTCATAAGCTGTTGCAAAGCTTGATTCTTATATGTACTTATAGGCTCGAAATCATTAGGCACCATACTTTACCTCAATTGAATCCATTAGGACCATTACTGAGAGCCACCCGCTCTGACTTGGTCCCGAATATAATCAACTCCATAAATATTATAACACATGAATACCCTCTCGACGAGGCACCGGCGAAATCACTTCCTTGGAACCCGCACCTTTACAAAGCGCAAATCCCGAACTCTTCCCTAACGTCT
>NW_017690416.1:0-5724 GCF_001879085.1 Nicotiana attenuata
AAAGTTACTCAAACTTATAAGCCTCAGATCAGAAAATGTATTAACCTCCTTCTTCTTAGGTAATAATACCAGATTAGTGTGAGTGATACTTTTAGGTAGTTGCTGACCATTAAAGAAAGCCAGAACCATTGCATAGATATCTTCTCCCACTATATCCCAACAAGTATGGAAAAAGGCTCCAGTAAAACCATCAGGTCCACCTGCAGAATCTCCATTTAAACCATAAACTGCCTTCTTAACTTCTTCTCTAGTAGGATTTGCTGTCAGCATCTCATTTTGTTCCTCATCTATCAGTGTAGGCACATGATCCATAATATGAAATACTGAAGGCACTACATCTTCTGTGAATTGATCCCTATAAAAGTTGACAGCCTCTTCTGCAATTTGTGTATCCTCCTCTATCCAGTTGCCATTACTGTCCTTAATTCTTTTCAGCTGTAATTTCTTCCTTCTTCCTCTAACTTGTGCATGAAAAAACCTTGTATTTCTATCCCCATCTTTGAACCATGCCATTCCTGCTTTTTGTTTCCAAAATTCCTCCTCCAATGCCAGGTATCTAATCAATTCTGCCTTGACTTTATGTAACCTTTCCCTATTCATCTGAGTTGGGACTGCCTCAAATTGTTTTTCATGTACTAGGACCACCTCCTCTAAGCTTGCTATCTTTTGAAAGATATCTCCATAGGTTGATCTGCTCCATGATGACAGTATCTTCTTTAAATTTTTTAACTTGTGGTTAAACATGATGAATGGATTTGCAGCAACATCAGCAGTCCAGTTCTCCTTAACCACTGCCTTAAAATTTTCATGTTTTGTCCAGAAATTAAGAAATCTAAAAGGCTTCTTAATAGGTTCAACCTCTATGTCACACTTCAATAACATGGGACAATGATCAGACCCTGTCTTGGATAAGTGTGTGATCTCAAGGCCAGGGAATGTCTGCTGCAATTCCATGTTTCCAAGACACCTATCCAATCTTTTAAATATACAGTCTTCCTCTGATCTGCCATTCCACCATGTATAGATGCTCCCTTTAAATCCTAAGTCTGCCAAATTACAAGTATTGATACAATGTCTAAAATCATCTACCTCATTTAAAGAAACAGGTAGCCCTCCAAATTTTTCTTCCTCATCCCATATGACATTGAAATCTCCTCCCACTAGCCATGGACTTGTCATATCTGTTGCCATTGCATATAGGGAATCCCACAGTTCTATCCTTTCTATAGGATCACATTTAGCATAAACTAGTGTGAGTATAAGTTCCACATGTGTTTCAGTGTGAAACAGCTTTAGAGTCAATTGCTGCACCATATTGTAGAGAATTGTCACCTCAAAAACTTCATCTATGAAAGCCCATATTTTGTTTGAAACATTGACCACTGCATGTGCCAAACCAATTCTATTCCTGTACCTCTCCACTTTGTTAGACTGCTGCATAGGCTCTATAATTCCTATAAATTCAAAGTGATGATGTCTATGCATGAGAATCAGTCTTTCAAAAGCCTGCATGGTATTCACTGACCTAACATTCCATATGATAGCATCCATTAATGATTGAGTGATTTGGACAGTGTTCTTCTTGTTTGAACTCCACCTGCTGGAACAACTGGAGTGTCTTTTGCTTGCTTCTTTCTTCCCTTTGCTGCTGATTTAGCTTGTTCAATATGCCTAGGAGATAAATCCCCTTGTCTGGCCACATTGAGAAAGTTCTGAGCAGTGGATTCCTCATCCATATCCTTTCCTTCAGGCCCAATAGCTTCTACCTCTGCAATGTTCTGCTGCATGGGAATCATTGCCTGTTCATCACTTTCCTTGTTGGCTGCTTGGTCTTTGGCTTCCTGAATTTCTCCCCCTTGCTTCTTTGTGATTTGGACATTACTTGTTGTATGTCTCACAGTGACATCAATGTCCTTCTGCTGTTCTGTTCCACCTGGATCTATGCTATTTCTATCTGGTCCATGTGTTGCAGATTTCTCTGCTACAATGTTGTTCTCCTTGTCCTTACTGTGTTGCTGATCATTGCCTTTACCTTCTATATTATTTACTCCTTGCCCTTCTGTCCTTTTTATCTCCTTGTTTTTCCCAGTTACACTTTGATCTTCATCCTCTCCTTTGTCTCCACCATCTTCTTCTTCACTTGGCATAATATCAGGGAGCATTCCTTCTTCTGTATCTTCTTCATCTTGATCTGACCACATCCTTCCTCCATTCCAATTTGTTCTTTCCTTGCTTTTGAAAATTTCATATTCTGCATCTTCTAGGTTCTCCTTGTCAGTCACTTTTGCAAGTGTCAGGTCTACCCTAGTATCCTGAGATGGAACTTCTTGCACAGATGTATTTGTGAGAACTAAATTATCTTTAAATGCTCTTTGTACCCATGAGGCAGTTGTTTCCTTGTTCTGATGATCAGTACTCCTTATTTCTTGGTGCTTTGGCACTTCCTTGCTCTTGTGTTTGTTGTTGCCTGCTGGTGTTGAACTTCCTGCTGGCTCTGTTACTGGCTTTTTGTTTCCTCCTCTATTTCCTTTTTCATTCCCAGGTGAAGCAGGAATAAAAATAGGTGCTGTAGGATTCAAAGTTCCAGGTTCCTTTGTGTGTACAGTTGTATTCTGAACCACCTGCTCTTCTACCAAGGCCAATTGTTTGTTTGCATTGTCTTCACTTGTTTCAACTTCTAGTACTGCAAACTTATTGTTTGTCTGCATCTGCTGAGGCATCATGGAGACTTGATTATCCACTGGTATTACTTCCTTCCCATTTTTTGTTCCTTCCCCATTCTGCTTATCTTTAGCTTGATTTCTTTTATCCTTCACCTCTTTCCACTGAGTTCCAACATTGCCAACAACCTTCCCACTTGATAGAATCATCAAAGGGTTGTTATTCTTACTCTTCTCCTTATCTACACCAGGCTGGTTTTTCTCATTCCTATTTACCATAAGCTCAGGATGCACCCTCCAGCATTCCAACAGATCATGCCCTTGTAGCTTGCATTCTTTGCAGTATTTAGGAAGATAGTCATATTTGATATTCACCCATTCAGTTCTTATCTCTCCAGTGCTTTCATTAACAATATCCATCCTAACCTTGTTAGGGAGATCAGCTAGTAAGTCAACTAATACTTTCACACGTGCACAACTTGGTCTGGTCTTGTTCAGTGTAGCTTGGTCAAGATGTAATGGTTTACCAACTGCAGAAGCTAATGAAAAAAGGCATTCCTTAACAAAATATGTTGGCAGCAGATTAGGAAAAGAAATCCATGCCATAACTTTTGGTGTCTCCTCTCCAACCTTGAATTTAGCATCATATATCAACGTTCTAAATTGATATTCATCTCCAAACTTGTCCTTAACATAATGTACTCCCTTTGATGAAAATTCAATGAAGTCCTGCCACAGTGTAAGTCTAATTAAGATATGCCTATCTCGTAAATACCCAATTGTGCATTCACCCTTGATACCACATTGAATAGGAAGGATACAACGTAATTCGTTAATCTCCGGCCAACCATATGAGAATTTGCAGACCACTGCATACTGCAAACCTTCGATCACGTTCATGCGTTCCACTTCTGCTTCAGTAAAGCAAACCAAAGGTTGTCCTTGATGCAATGTAGCTCTTCTAAGCGCAATTGGTTCTGTAACCACTGCTCGATCGTGCATGGCAGCGTTGTTTAACGTAGGCTTTACTGCTTTAGCGTAGTTCATGGGCGCTGGTTTATCGCTAGATGGATTTGAAGGTTGGGAATTATTGTTTGGTGTAGTAGAAGGCTGGGCAGACATTAGAGGGGGCTGACCAGCCGGAAAAGATGGCTGGCCGCCGGCCGGATTGGCCATGGCAGCTGATCGCAGCTTTCTCTCTCTAAATCGCCTTTCTAGAGAGAAGGCAGAGAAAAATCGCTTTGGTTTAGGGTTTAGGGTTTTTTTTTTTTAGCAAAATCCACTAGGCATTGCCTAGGGCTAGTTTTTATTTATATAAAACAAAATAAAGGAAAACAAAATGTCATGGAGTCCTAATAAGTGTACAAAATAAAAATTGAACTCTACATAAGTCCTATTATCAAAATTGAGAAATGTACTCAAAATTGATATCACATAATAACTACTAAATAGTGTAAAATAAACTAGCCCATGAAAGACACTACTCATTGATCCAGTCCGAAAAAAAATAGTCCAAATTGGCCCAGCAAGCCCATGTCCAGCGTTTTGCAGCAATAGCCATCAGCTTCTCCATTACCAATTTGCACCTGTGGCCAATTAATGCAACTCTATTAGACCATCTTTTAAACATTGTAAATGAGCAGACCAGCATTTTAATAGCCCAGAGAGGCCCAAACCAGAAACAGCCCAGGTCGCCTCTGCCTTGCACCTGTAGCCACAAATACTCACGCCACCCTTGGCCAATTAATTGCACGGCTAGCCTCTTTATTTTCCCCCTTCCTGATTCAGCCTTATAATTATAACCTATTTCTGTTATCCCTCACTTGCATCAATGACCACATTTGCATGCAGACCATCTCCTGTCCAGCTAATTGCACAAATAGCCTATTTTGACCCCATTTTCCTGTTTTGTACCTACCATTACAAATTTGCATTCGTAGCCCCATTTGACCACCGACACCACAAATATATCTAAGCCTTATCATTTCCCCCATTTCTCTTTCAGACCTTATCTCTCTACACCCTTCTCTCACTACCCTTTCCCCTTTGCTCTTCTTCTTCACCCGACCTTCTGCTGCTGCATCTGACCTTCCCGTTGTCTCCATGTTAACGAGAGATGGTACAAACGAGTCCAAGCTTCTTGTGAAGTCACCTAGGTTCCATCGATTCTTCAAATGAGGCTCCCATAGGTAACATCGCCTTTCCCTCCCTTCATTTTTAGATCTGCCTTCTTCATTCTTGTTCCAATCACACCTACTAACTCGATTTCTTCTTTGAATCTCCATGCATACACCTGAATCCATGTGAATCATACTGTGGAAGCGCCTTTTGAACTCATGCTTCTCCTGGCTAGCTGCTGCTCTGAAGATCCTGTAGATAACACCATCTGGTACGCCATTGACAAAAGCCTCACACTGTTGACCGGTAATGGGATTGCATGTGGCATCTGTGCTCAAATTTGTAACATCCCTTCCCTGATAAGTTGTATTTGGTACTGTCCTTGTATGTATTCCAGCAATGTATTCCTTTTTCCTAGCTTTTTCCTTTTCCAGTACTGTTTTGACTCCAAATGTCAATGTATTAATTGTTATGACTGTTTTTGATACCTCCCTATACTCAATGTTTAAGTTCACCCCGGTGGATTGAGTACTAAGTACTAATACCACCACCTGGGGATTCCCTAGAACATAGAATATAGGTCGTACCATCCAGTTTTGCTCTGTCTGTGATTTACCTTTTTTGAAGATTGCTTGATGCCCAGCCTGTTGTAATGTTGATTTTTGCTTATGTGTAAGTGTATGTATACATTTGTGCTTCATCCAACTAAATTCCTTCAAAATTAAAAGGAGTTTTGTTGTCAGCATCCTCAATGCATATATGCACCTGTTTTTTCCTGTTTTTGATGCAAGTTCATGTCTTGTTAGTGTATGTGTGGTCATGTTATTGCCTAGATATAATTTTGACCCATTGGACTGAATGCTAAGCATTAATACCACCAATTGAGTCTCCATTACATCATGTAGCAATATCAATATCCAATTCCTTGCTTTGACCTTTAAAAATG
>NW_017690417.1:0-879 GCF_001879085.1 Nicotiana attenuata
CTGACGTGACCGCGCTACCTTTTTGCGCGGTCCGCACTGACCCCACAGGGGTATTTTTGTCCAAGTTTTTCAGCCACTATAAATAGATCATTTTTCCATTTTTAGGTTAAGTTTTTGTATCAGATATCAAGCTGCGCTCGTGAGAACTGAAGTTTTAGCCTATTTTGGCATTTTAGCATTAATTTCTCTATAGATTCTTGTAGTTTCTCATCAGTAATTAATTATTATGTTTAATTCTTCTTCTAATTCTTCTGTTTCTTCTTTAATTATGTCTAGCTAAACCCATTAGCTAGGGTTGTGGCTCAACCCTAGTGTGGGTAATTGATGGGTGTTGCCATCTAAGGTTAGGATGATATTGGGTGTTTGCTATTTGGGTTAATTTTAGGTTTTAATTAAGAATTGGTGGTTGCAAACACTGATTCTAGCTTTGTGGGTTTAACTCTTCTTGAGAAAGAGAGTCCATGACCCCAAAATTGACCCAACAAGGAATTGGGATGGACCCATGAGAAATGGTAGTCCCAATTAACGGGTTAAATCTCGAGAGAGTAATCACCCTACTTGAACCCTAGTTGCTTGGTCTAATTGGCCTACCGAATTGGTCTCGAGAGAGTCAATTGGGCAAAATCACTCTCTCTACCGAGAGGTGTGAGAGTGGGTACAATTGTGCAACGGTTATAGCATAAGCCCCAAATATATCAACTTATCCTTAGTATCATCTACCCGTTGGTTAGCCACCTAGGTAATGCCACGACCCTAGTGCCTTTCTCTATATTAATTACAACTTAGCAATATCTCTATAGCATAATTTAGCTTCAATATTAGTCTAAAGTAGAAGATATAAAAATCAAAACCAAAAACTAGTTAGTAAGTGAATATTAG
>NW_017690417.1:5022-5724 GCF_001879085.1 Nicotiana attenuata
AAGGGAAGTGAGAACCAAGTTGCGGACCATTTGTCCCAGCTAGAGGAAGAAGGGAGGCCATGTGACGGTCTCGTGATAAATGATGCATTCCCCGACGAGCAACTCCTCTCAGTGTCAATGAGTGACATGCCATGGTTTGCGGACATCGCCAACTTCATTGTGACTGGAACTGCCCCGTCTGAGCTCTCTTCCAACCAAAAGAAGAAACTCAAACGGGAGAGTTTGGATTTTTATTGGGATGATCCGTACTTGTTCAAAATTTGCACGGATGGAGTAATAAGAAGATGTGTCCCGGAAGGTGAACAGGTGAGCATATTGGAGGCTTGTCACTCCTCTCCCTATGGTGGCCATCACGGAGGGGTGAGGATGGCTTCAAAGGTTTTGAGTTGCGGGTTCTATTGGCCAACGTTGTTTAAAGATGCTAGTGATTTGGTGAAGAGATGTGATGCATGCCAAAGGGCCGGCGGAATTTCAAAAAGGGATGAGATGCCGCTCAACACGATTCTCGAGGTGGATATTTTTGATGTTTGGGGCATCGATTTCATGGTTCCGTTAGTCAGCTCTTGTGGTAACACTTATATTCTCGTGGCGGTGGATTCTGTCTCAATGTGGGTGGAAGTCGTGGCTTTACCAACAATGAAGCCCGAAGTGTAGTAGCATTCTTGTAAAAAGAGTATCTTCACAAGGATTGGTACCCCTCGT
>NW_017690418.1:0-807 GCF_001879085.1 Nicotiana attenuata
GATTTTAAACTAACATGCATGAAAACAAGTCTGGAAAAACTAGAAAAAATAGGGGAATCAAGAAAAGAGAAATGAGCAGAAGATAAAAGAAACAAAGAAAACGACATGAGGAAAAGATAACAAAAGAAAAAGGGAAAAATACCTAAAAATGAAACTCGGACAGTAAGGAATTGGAGAGAGCCTTCGAATCTTAGATATTTAAACCGAGTTTGACGTTAATCATATGTTCTTATCAAGAACACATGGATAAAGTCAGATTCGGCCTAAATCTTCAACGAATCTTGGCTTTGAGGTTTTAGGGTTCGGACTTAGATTCAAGATTCGAACATTTGGGGATAAATTCTAGGGACAAGAGTTTGAGATTGGGGAAGAGGGGACCATGGGGATTCTGGGGTGTTAGTTTGGAGTGAATTGGGACCGGCGCCGGCGGCGGAGAGAACAAGGGCAGCGCTAGGGTTTCCTTTCAAATCAAGATTCGAGACACTCCAAGGAGTTTCGAGGGAAGGTGATTGAAGATTTGGACAGAGGGAGTGGAGGAGAATATTTTGTGTTATTTTGGGTGGTGATTGGAGGCGGCGCCACCGGTGATGGCGGTGGAACTTCAGGGCGGCGGCTAGGGGTTTTCTGGGCGGGTCTCTGGAGAGGGGTGTGAGAGAGTGACGAGAGATGGGGGTAGGGGGGTTCGGACAGGTCTTAGTACTCAAGGACTCTTGGAGTTTCACAGGCCGTTTGGATCTGGGAGACCTCGGACGGTCCTGATCAGACTTGGGATTTAAACGGGGGTCTTTTTGGGGGTTTGGGCGATTT
>NW_017690418.1:4873-5724 GCF_001879085.1 Nicotiana attenuata
AAACAATAGAGCTTTAGGTGTGTACCTGGAAATTGAGAAGAAATCAAGAGGTAAGGGGGTCAGTGATCTACAGCAGCAGAACAGCAATAGAATTCAACACCCAGACCCAGTAAAACAGTAGAAATAGCCAACGAAAACCAATGGAACAGTAACTACCCAACAGAATTTAACCCAAAACTTGAAGAAATCCAAATTTAAGCCATCTCAATCTCGGAAGGAATCAAAGATGTTTTAATCACTAAAAATTTCAACACTCAAAGTAGAGAAATCAATGGAATGCAGTTTTTGTATTTTTCTGGATTTTCAGCTCTTAAAATCTGACTTGAGCTGCAAGTAGCAATGCCTTTATAGGCAAGCTACTAGGGCAGCCTTAGGGGTTTTGTTTTTTCATTTTAGTCCTTTCTCAGTTCCTTTTTGCTAGTTAGTCCCTTATTTTATGACTTGATAACCAAGTAAGCATATTGCGCAGCTTCTGAGAAGCTTCTCAGGTAGTTACTGAGAGATTCCTTAGGTGAATTACCCCAATTACCCCTTTGTGACCCTGTTTTTTACTCCTTAAACCTCAGGCCAAACATGGGTAAAAATGACCCAATAACCTAAGCCCAATTTGGGCAGGCTGATCTTGCAAGCGGATCAGAAACATCCCAAAGACCAATCAACACAATTATCCAAATATATTCTGTGAGCACTGAAATGGCCTCAATCGAATTAAAAAGAAAACCTAGACTAACTGACTTATTAACTATTGAACCTTAACTAAATTAACAAATTAAAACTAAACTAGTTAATGTACTAATTACAGAGAAAGATTTTAAACTAACATGCATGAAAACAAAGTACTAGGAAAAAAA
>NW_017690419.1:0-5724 GCF_001879085.1 Nicotiana attenuata
ACAAGTGCGTTCTAATAAGGAATACCGGGCCTCGTACGGGGTAAACTCCTTACTAAGATAGTAGATGGCCTGCTCCTTTCTTCCCGTTTCATCATGTTGCCCTAGAAACAACTGAACGCTTCATCCAAAACTGCAAGATAAAGCAATAGGGGCCTTCCTGGCTCGGGCGGAACCAAGACTGGTGGCGTTGACAGGTATTCCTTGATTCTGTCGAAGGCTTTCTGACAATCGTCAGTCCATCTAGTAGCAGCGTTTTTGTTTAGCAATTTAAAAATGGGTTCGCAAATGACTGTGGACTGGGCTATGAACCGGCTGATATAGTTGAGTCTTCCCAAAAAACTCATCACGTCCTTCTTGTTCTTTGGCGGTGACAATTCTTGGATGGCTTTGATCTTTGATGGGTCCAATTCTATTCCTCGACGGCTTACGATGAAACCCAGCAGTTTTCCGGCAGGAACCCCGAATGCACATTTGGCAGGATTCAATTTCAGATTGTACCTTCTCAGTCTGTTGAAGAATTTTCTCAGATCTTCCATATGATCAGTGGCTTTCTTGGATTTGACGATGACGTCGTCCACATATACTTCGATCTCCTTGTGTATCATGTCGTGAAAGATAGTAGTCATGGCTCTCATGTAGGTGGCGCCAGCATTCTTCAACCCAAATGGCATCATTTTGTAGCAATACATTCCCCACGGCGTGATGAAAGCCGTTTTCTCTGCATCCTCCTCATCCATCCATATTTGATGATACCCGGCGAAACAATCAACAAAAGACTGCAACTCATGCTTGGCACAGTTGTCGATGAGATGTGTATGTTTGGCAATGGAAAGTCGTCTTTGGGACTGGCCCGGTTGAGATTCCGGTAGTCGACACAGATTCTGACCTTCCCGTCCTTCTTTGGTACTGGCACGATGTTGGCTAACCATGTCGGATATTTCACTACCCTGAGAACCTTGGCTTTGACTTGCTTAGTGACCTCTTCTTTGATTTTCAAACTCATGTCGGGTTTGAATTTCCTGAGCTTCTGCTTTACTGGCGGACAAGTCGGGTCTGTTGGCAGTTTATGAGCTACAATGGATGTGCTGAGGCCAGTCATATCATCATACGACCAGGCAAATATGTCCTCATACCCTTTCAAAAATTCCGTATATTCTTCCTTTTCTGATGGTGACAGGTGAACACTGATGCGAGTTTCTTTGACGTTCTCTGTATCTCCCAAATTAATGACCTCAGTTTCTTCCAGGTTGGACTTAGGTCTGTTCTCAAAATTCTCAACCTCTCTAACGACCTCTTCAGGTATTTTATCTTCTTCTGAATCTATGTTCTTTTGTTGCGTTGTTTCGTTGCAAGTCACAGTCGTTGGTTCATCATCAAGATAAGTAATAGAGTAAATGATGGAGAAAATAATAAGCGAGATATATATGATAAAATGAAATGCTTTGATTGAATCTATAATTGTTTGAAATATCGGAGCTCTTTTTCGAAATAAAAGACGATGCGGAAAGAAAATCAACTAGTAGAGTGAGCTAAAAATGAAATGCATGGTGCTTTTGTTTAGCCTTGCTACCCCGAAGCCTTCCGGGCCCTGACGGTCCTAATTGACCAATTGCTGGGGCGGTCTCCTTTGCTTGCGGCTTGTATGGAAGGGCCTTCCTCCCCCTCCTCCTCAAAAAGAACACAACAGTCCATATCATCATCCTCTAGGAACAAATTCTTCATGGCTGCCAATGTTTCATCTTCTTCGGACCCATATATAGTATCTGCTGGCTGGAAGGTTTGATCCAGGCTAGGTATCGGAAACTCCAATGGATAGTAGGGGCCGCGCCATGGTGGCGACCAGTTCTGGAATTCTTTCCAAGTATAGTCGTACCCTAAGCCAAAAGTAGTGCCATGCTTTTTCAGTGTGATGGGCTCAGTGATCCCCTGGAGATTCTTGCCGAGTCCCTTTCCAAGTTCGTACCCACACCAATTTAAGATGCTTTCAACCTTGTTGTCCCACCATTTGTCTTTGTCCACAATGTTGACCCTTTTGATGTGGTGGTATGTCTCTCCGCCTGTTCTCCTTCTGCCCCCGATCATTGGGATGGTCTGGCGACTATATATGGGACTACTACCGTCGCCATGAATGATCACTTCCTGGTGATTCCATTCGAATTTTACCGCCTGATGCAGGGTCGATGCTACAGCTCCGGCAGTGTGGATCCAGGGGCGTCCTAACAGCAAGTTGTAGGATGCCGGGACGTCTATTACTTGGAAGTCGACGTCGAACCACGTTGGCCCCATTTGCAAGAACAGGCTAATTTCTCCAATAGTAGATCTCTGGGATCCATCAAACATTTCGAACTTGGGAGGTTTGTACCCCTCCGGAAGTTCAACATCTGGTTGAATGCACAAGTCTTCATAGTTCAACCCCTCAATGCCTTTGCTACCTTCGACACCCTGGACCCGACTGGTTAACTTCTTGAGCTCGGCTGCCAAGTTCCTGATGAGGGAGTCTTTGTCATCAGACTCAGGTGCATTTGAGATCGGTTGGGTGTAGTGAGGTACAGTTTTCACAAAGATAGGAGTGTTATGGAGGTGGTCGTTTATGGTGTTTGGTGGATCGGGAATGAGCAATGGAGTGTTGTTGCATGTATTGCAGGTTTGGACGTGAGCAGGCTGTATTTGTGGTTGCAGGGTGTTTTGTGAAGGTTCGGGATTCTGGGTGTTGGCATCAGGAGCAGCAAGAGAGAATGATAGGCTTGCCAAGTTCCGAACTTGGTCCAACTCTTCCTGGAATTTCAGCAATTTTTGTTCAAGATGAGCAGCAGTTCCCTTAGCAATTGGGGTACCCTGAGAAGTTTCCTCTCTTTCAATCTCCTTTCTAGCACTTGTGTTTTCCATTTTTCCTTTGTTCTTGTTCCGGACAGGACTTGGAGGAGGAGGCGGTGGAGGGCCCTTGGATCTTGTGGAGTATGCTGATGGTGCCAGAGTGCACGAACTAACCTTTGGGGAGGGGAATAAGAAATAAAAGAAAAACAAAAAAGGTAACAAGTTAGTGCGGGTTATGAGGAAAAAATACTGCAGTATTTAAACACATTGTGCGGGAATATAAATCGCGTCCTAATTTGGTGCCTCGTTGTGCCCGAGGTAGGCCTAGCGACAAATAGTTTTGAAGAACATATAATGCTAAATGCCTCATTTTATTGATAAAAATAAGACGAATCCAAAACGACTCTAATTAATAGAAAGTAAAATGTCACTATTGGCCATTGGCCTTATTACATAAAAATAAAGAATAAAAAGACTCCTAACTACTTGGTCCCAGAAGGACCTTCCCCAGGTTGAATGCTCTCGTTGATCAAATCCTCCAGCTCGCGTAGGTTCACCAGTAAAAATGCCTTTGCCAGGCGTTCTCCTTCGTTTCCCTCAGTGTTCTGGCAGTCGGTGACTCTTTTTCTTACTTTTCCTTCCAATTCCAGCAGACTGTATTCCAGATATTCCAGCTTTTCGCTAGCCTTGGTGACCCTCTCTTTCCATTCATTGATTTGGTCACTTGATGAGAGATTCCTCCACCAGGTCAGCAAGAGTGAGGGTATACTGACCATACCGAAGTCGGGGACCTTGTTCTCCATTTTCTGCAAAACAAAAGGGTTAAGACCATACCCCCACCGGACTCGACTATTTAAACCAATAATTAGCATAACAAGCACTTAAGTTCTCCAAATAAATGCACAGAATGTGGAGGCGTCCGTTTGGGTTTCAGGGAAACCCGATGGACTTTGGACAAGGCTATCTTAATGAGTCATTATGTGGACAACATAACTGACTCGGCTAGGTTTGACCATGATGCATGTACAGTTTAAACAGAGTAAGGTTTCTATTGGGGTATTAGACAAGGTACCCTTGAGCGGACAACTCAAGAGGGAAAGGCACGGAACCATCGACTGCACCGCTGATCGACTGGTTTTACCGCAAATATGCCTTTGCCAAATTTAGGGGGTGATAGTATTGGAAGAGCGCAATAACTCATTATAAGCGTTGCTATAGTATTTGTTTGGCACGAGTGGAATATGATGTTGAAGATGCAGTTTACAAGAATGAAACATATTGACATGTATTTTCACGTTCATACAATAAAGTTCACAATAATTACTCAAAAATTACAACGGTATTGATGGAAAGCGGTAAATGAAAGTAATTAAAGAAAAAGAAACAAAAGAAACAAGTCAGTTTCGAATAAAGGTATTAAACAAAAGCAATAAAGAAAGCAATAAAGCCACACATAGCATGCAATGGTAAAAGCCTAAAGAATCCCCAGCAAAGTCGCCATGCTGTCGACGCCCCCTTTTTCCTCGTGGAATCGGGTTCACGACGTTCGGGAGGGCAACTCTATTCCCTTGCGAGAATTGGGTTTTTGGAGTTTGAAGAGTCGCCACCTAATGATTATAGTGCATTAGGACACTTTAAGCAAGAATTTGAGTTGAAGAACCAGAGTTTGGGTAAGGGCTAGAAATTATCTCGAGGGGAAGGTGTTAGGCACCCCTCAAGATCCACTAGTGTGGTTCCCGGCCATGCTACAATTGTGACTTTGAATGCAAACAAACAAGTAAACAAGCAAGCATTGCAAATACGAGAAAATTATTACAAATAAGGAGCACAACAGGTTAAAAAAAAGTGCTGAATTTTAGGGAAGGAGCAGTCTAGTTAAAAGTGCAAGTAGGAAGAAGTCAAGTACTTAGTGCGAACAATCTGAAAATTATGTGAAAAACAGAAGTCGAAAGTGCAACAGTTTTTTTTCTTTAAGATTCAGAAAATTGTTAAACTAATAAAGAGGGAGGGGGGTCCTAGGTTTATATATTACATGGATCATTCGCACAACACTGGTACTCAATTGTACGCATAGTGTTATCGTGTAATCATCATCTCCATGTCTACCCTTTCCCACCCCGTTAAGGTATTGGAGCGCGGAATGGTATTGTTTGCCTATTGCATGCTATTACCCGTCCCAAGCTATCAGTCCCGGGGCATTAGGACTTCTAATCCTGAAAGGGGAAGAAAGGGATGGGGGCCTTTATGGAGTTTAAAGGACAAAAATTCTAATCGACATTCAAAAACAAGTAACAAGTAGGGGGAATGAACAGACAAACAGGTAAGGCTCACATAAACCCCGTAAATCAGATAACATCTAGTTTAGCATGCCTTTACACATACTGGTTTGGTCTTTAAAATTAAAAATTAAGCAGCGAGCGGACTGGTTCGATACATACGTTTAGACAGGAAGCCCATATTAGGCAACTTGGATCCAATTGTCAGAACTTAAGGTATTTTAAGCGAGTGATTTAGAAAGTACTGGTTCTAGAAAAGTAGTCTAATGCCGGAAAGTACAGACTGCAGTCAGTTTAGAAATAAGTTTTAAGAGAATCATGAGTATAAACCATAAAAGGAGTTCCAGAGTCAGAAATACTTAAGGAAAGAGTAAACTGCAGAACTGTTTTAAAGACAATTTCAGGAAGACCAAAACTTAGTTGGAAAATGTTTAGGCAGAATTTTAGAAAGAAACAATTTCAGAAGAGATGCTGATTTGAAGGACTCAAATGTATACTGATTCAAAAGAGTTTTTGTCAAAAGATTGAGGCTGAAAACATTAAGACATTAGAGACCAGTTAACAGATTGTTATTGCTTAAGAAGAATCAGACGAACTTGATGCGGAATCCTATGATATCTATATCTGATTTAAA
>NW_017690420.1:0-625 GCF_001879085.1 Nicotiana attenuata
ATTCATTTTTGCAGTATGATAACAAAAGAAATGTTTTTGAAGTTCGCACCGCTATCCATCAAAATCGGGGTAATAATGTGCATACTGTAAATGAATCTGCAAGGTTATGCTCTTGTGGAAAATGGTCCATCTACCACATGCCTTGCTCACATGCCATCAAGTGCTTTCAACAAGTTGGTTTAGGTGCAACCAACTATGTTGATCGTCAATATAGTGTTTCCAAGTACCTAAACACATATAGTGGTCAGTTGCAGCCACTGGGTGCTGAGCATTATTGGCCTCCTGAACCATTTAAAATGGTGTGTAACAAGTCCTATTTGCGTACAAAACAGGTGCATAAGAGAACGCGTATACGGAACCAAATGGATGTTAGTGATACAGTTTATGCACGCAAATGTGGTATATGATCGCAAACAGGACACGACCGTAGAAAATGTCCTTTGGGTGGCAACAGTAATCAAGCTCGGGGTGGGTGTTCTTCTAGTGTACCTAACTACCCATGAATTGATGTTGTACTAATTAGTTGTTATGTCTATGTTGCAAGATTTATGAAATAAATTTATGCTTGTTAATTATGATTTGTACTTTCCCATTTAAACTATTTAAATAATAATGTAATAAAATA
>NW_017690420.1:4876-5724 GCF_001879085.1 Nicotiana attenuata
GCAAGCCATCAGCGGACAGGCCATATAAAATCTCAGCGTCCTGGAGTGTGATGGTGGCCTCGCCGATGGGCAGATGGAAAGTGTGCGTCTCCGGTCGCCACCGCTCAATCAGGGCCGTGATCAAAGCATAGTCGAGCTGTATCCGGCCAATGCTAATAATCCTATATAGGCCTATCTCCTCCAGGTAATGGACCACACGGGGATGTAGAACGCAAGGAGGACTCAAAAACTCCCACAATAGATCCACTCTCCTGGCCCGGAAAGTCTGCGTAAGCAACTGTCCGTCCCATATATACTCGGATCTATGCTGGAGCTGTAGGGATAATAGATCCAACGTCCGAGGGCCGGGATGTATAGATCCATGTCGTCAACTGTAAATTCATATTTTTTAGTAACTTAATTGTAAAAATTATATACATATATATATTTTGAGGCCCAGTGGCACCAAACTATCATTAATTATTATGTATTTTTTTTATAAATTTAAATTATATTTTTTAATAACTTAATTATATAAATTATATATATATGGGTTTCGGGCTCAATATTTTGAGGCCATGTGGCACCAAACTATCATTAATAATTATGTATTTTTTTATAATTTAAATTCATATATTTTAATAACTTAATTGTATAAATTATATATATATATACCTATGGGTTTCGTGTTCGATATTTTGAGGCCCAGTGGCACCAAACTATTATTAATAATTATGTATTTTTTTTATAAATTGAAATTCATATTTTTTAATAACTTAATTGTATAAATTATATATATATATATATATATATATATATATATATATATATATATATATATATATATATATATATATATATATATATAT
>NW_017690421.1:0-956 GCF_001879085.1 Nicotiana attenuata
CTCCCTTTATACACTATCCTCCCGGGGGTGGTGTGTTAAAAAAAAGGAGGTGTGACAGCTCTGGCGACTCCGCTGGGAAAATGAACCTAGAACTTTCGGTTCAGGGTTTTAAGAATCCGAGCTTAGAATAGCTGTTATGACTTGGCTTTATCTGATTTTCCTTACATGTTTCATGCCCAATGTGCTAAATGCTTTACCGCTTTGATATTTGTTGAATTGTATATATAAACTGCTATGAAACCCTTCCTCTCTCTGAGTCTTCTACATCATGGAGAAGGGTGCACTTCATGTGACTTCTCTTCTGTTTAGAGTCTTATCCCATTTAGAACGAGGTTCGGACAAGTTGCTAAACCGGCGAAGCTTCTGTATTCCCGGTATGCTGCCCCCCTCGGCTCGAGTTGTCCGCTCGGGTAAGCCAGGTCTAGAACAATAAACCCAGGTTTCAAACCTAGTATTACAAAGCCTCATGCCGGATCCCTAGTAGGAACGTTTGTGTGCATCACGTGCATTTGACTTAGGGGACTCAACACAGGGGTTGGGTCCGTCTAGGACAGGTGTACCCGAAATTAAAAAGACCATCCTGATGCATCTTACGTGCTACTTGCGCATCTGTTTGTTCCGGCTTGCATGTTGACCGGCTTCTAAAAATAGGGAGAAAATCAAAAAAGAAAAAAAACGAAAAAAGGGAAAAAAAAGAGAGGTAGGTGTTTAGAAAATTCTGAAACTCTACCGAAATTCTGAAAAAAAAACGAAGAAAAAGTTGAAGCCAAAATTTTCAAGTTCCATGTTTCCCTTGTTCCGTCAAATCTGACCGAACTACGCGGGTTTGATTTTCACCGGATGTGAGAAACATAGGCAAACCTCATCGGTTCCGACCCGGATTTTCAAAAAAATCCAAAAATATTTTCTTTTAGTTCCTTCATTAAAACTCTTTCTTTAGAAAATTCAAAAAAAAA
>NW_017690421.1:4168-5724 GCF_001879085.1 Nicotiana attenuata
TTCATCTTATCATAGTAGTAATATTTTGGAATTCATGCTATTCTTCAACTTGTTAAAAATTGATGGATTATTAGCTTGTTTAAACATTGAGGCACTGTGTATGTGGACTGTTATTTAATATATTCACTAGCTTTAGTTCTACATATAGATAGCTATGTGATTAACCCCTGTATCGATCTCTAGTCTGGCATTTTGCTTAAAAGTTAGGGTGCCATCCTTGTTCAATTAGGCATGTACACCACTAAGTTTGTTTCATGTTTGCTCACAAGTTGTACCTACTGCTTTATATGATTTAAGCTAATTTCAGAGTTTTAACAGTTATTCGAAAAGCTAGTTTAACATGTCAATATTTCGTTTAATGAACCAATGAGTTCCTAGTTCAAAGGCATTTGATTAAGTTGATCATGTGTTATCCATGTTTTTAAAACAATCACGAATCTGGATATCAGATATATATATATATATATATATATATACACGAATTCAAACTCAAAAGGGTCTTGTGTGTTGTTTTGGTCTTTGGGCGAATATTCGATTGATACAAGGCCTGTATGGTATAGTTCATGGATCCCAATTCTGGGCTGGCCTCGCAATGATTTATTATGGACCAATTCCTGTGTGGAAATGCAATCAGAAGCAGTAGATTCGACCTTAGGGCATGAGGCCTCTCTTCCAGGCCCAGTTGTGTTCCAGGCATGCCCTTGTACTGCCCGTCTTTTGTTATTTGGGCTCAGCTTAGATTTTGGGCTCGAAATAAATCCTTAGTTAATTAGCAAGACCTTTAGAATAATTTTGGAGGGCCATCTTAGAGAACACAATAGTCCATGGCCCTTCAAGCTTTAGTCGAATATCCTTTAAAAATGAAATCGAGGGGCGCCGCGCCAAATAAAACCACAAATGTACGGCCCTCTTTAATTATTTCCTTCAAAATACATAGAATCCGGGACGTGCCATTTAGTGAATTTTCATGGCCTCCCGCAAAGTTAACAACACGTTAGTTGCTTTAGGCGCATTATTTAATAATTTTACCTTCCTAAGCTCGGGTGTGCATTTCATGTGACCCAAATCCAAATCCTAAAACGTTGAATAAAATGTGTTTCGGATTGCGGGTGCATTTCATGTGACGCGATCTAAAAACACGTTTTAGACGACGTTCAATTTTCCTTAAAATTAATTAAAGCGGTAAATAATTTAAAATTGCACTATAGGTTGAAACATGTATTAAAATCAGTAATAGGCCAATTATGATAGTTTAAGCGACCGTGCTAGAACCACGGAATCCGGGGGTGCCTAACACCTTCCCCCGGGTTAACAGAATTCCTTAGTCAGAATTTCTGGTTCGCAGACTTCACTTGATAAGTCAAAATCTTCCTCGATTTGGGATTGAAGATAAACCGGTGACTTGGGACACCAGAAACCAAACCTATCCCAAGTGGCGACTCTGATCATTAAATAATCCCATTTCGAATGATGTCACTTAAAGTGGAAAAACTCCCTTTATACACTATCCTCCCGGGGGTGGTGTGTAAAAAAAGGAGGTGTGACAGCTCTGGCGA
>NW_017690422.1:0-340 GCF_001879085.1 Nicotiana attenuata
TTATGAAACTCCAGAAGAGCAACTAGGACATGACTATGGAGAATATGAAGACACTCTATGTGAATTTTTTCGATAGAGAATAACTTGTAAATGAAAAACAAATTTTTTCTTTTTTTTTTCTCAAGGTTGTAAGTGAGAAAAAAATGGATTTGTGTTCTGAACTATATAACTTTAACATTTTCTTCTGAAGTTTTTATAGGAAACTCATTGCTAACCTCTAGACTGCATGACAAAACTTCAGCACGTTCAGTCTGAAGTTTTAGCACATGAACTATATAACTTCAGCATTTTTGTTCTTGAAGTTGCTATGGGACTCATTGCTAACCTCAGAATGCATGGC
>NW_017690422.1:3282-5724 GCF_001879085.1 Nicotiana attenuata
TCATGTTTTGGTCACTTAGGCATTTTATCAAACACTCGGTGGCATAAAGCTTCATAGCCCTTATTAATGGTGTCTCTACACCCAATAACTCATTCTCTTGCTCCTAGATAAATTCTAAAGTCTCAAATGGTTATAATCGATATTATTATTTATCACCCATAAGCTAAACAACACCCTTAACCAATAATCAACACTCAACACCTCAAACCTATAATCATTCATGCTTTTCTATCAAACCCATCAACTCATATCTCATGAACGAGGGTTTATATTCATTAAACCAATGCTAGAATCAATTAGAGGGTGAAGACATTACCTTTTTGAAGTTCAAACCCTTGAATTTCGATTTCTAGGCTTCCTTCTCTCAACAATGATGTCCCAATCAAATATGTAATGATATGGAGGGTTTACCCATGTTAATATGATGTTGGGAAATTGAAATTAACTTAGAATTGCCATTAGAACTTACCTTGGGTGGTGGAAGGACCCTTAAGAGTTAGGTTTTTGAGAGTCCCCCTTCTAGAGCAAGTTTTTATGTTTTGGGGCTGTGGGGGACGAAATATAGCTTTAAAACGACCCCCCACTAGCACGCTCGCGCACCTGGAGGCTTGCTCGCACTACTGATCACGCTAAATGGCAGTAACACTGCCTCAAAATTAGCACGGTCGCGCTAATGGGCGCGCTACCGGGCGCGCATACGCGTACTGTCCCGTAAAACGTACATAACTTTTTGCAAAGATATCCGTTTAGGATGCATATTATA
The DNA here is from genome assembly GCF_001879085.1 of Nicotiana attenuata. NCBI lineage: Eukaryota > Viridiplantae > Streptophyta > Magnoliopsida > Solanales > Solanaceae > Nicotiana > Nicotiana attenuata. Next base: position 4,046 of record NW_017690422.1, read on the forward strand.
TCGTTGGAAAGCTATTTCAAACACCTACAACTTTCATGCTTTGAGCGTTTCCCAATTCCTTATACATTTTCACTAAAACTTGATGGAAGACAGACCTTCTGCAAACTTAGTCGATTTTGTCAAATCTTATGCACCTCACTTTCCATCTTGATTTTGAAATAACTATTTTACCCATAATCATCCCGATGGGACTTCACATGTCTAAAATATAACCTTACTACTCCTTTAATTCATTAATACCTAAGTCGAATTTACGGGGTGTTACAGTAAACCTGCTGAAATCGTTTAGCTTATTTGCTAAAACTTCAGACTAAACTTGCTGATGTTTTTGACATGTAGTCTCTAGTTTTTTTTCTAAACTTCAAATCAAACATGCTGAAATTTTTTAGATTATTTCCTAACACTTCAAACTGAATATGCTTATGTTTTTGTCATGCAGTTTGTAGTTCTGTAATGCGTTTTTCTAAACTTATGCATGCTGAAATTTTTTATTTCACATATTTTCTTTTGTTGTTCATTTGCAGCATATTGAAGTGGGCGTGTATTTCTTGCAGAAAAATATTGCTATCACCTTTCAAGTTATCCAAAATCAAGATGTGCAGTAACAAATTTAATTTTTGATCAGTATATGACTAAGTTGACTAGTGTTCATCCTTCAGATGAACAGAAGGAGAAAATTAGAATAAGGAAGGAAAAGAGAATGGAGGAGAATAAAATGGAAGGGAAAAAGAGCGAGAAAGAGGACTGTCAAAAAATTGGAATGTGAGGATATGAAGAAGAAGAAGAAGCGGAGATTGAGGATCTTACCGAGTTTACTTGGCTTATTGAAGAATCAACTAGTGAAATGGTGGCCAACTACGTAAGAGGCATTGACCTTTCATGTGGTATCACATGGGCATCTGCTGAAAAAGTATTCTTTCCATTTCGACTTAAGCCAAGGTCTGGCAAGAGATCTACACACAACGTTTTTAGAATTCTGCACTTTAAAGATAAAACTATATATGTGTATGATTCCATGAGCAATACATCATATGAGCGTGCGGTTGAACATGTCCAAAATTATTCCCGGTTGATCCCACACTGTCTCAAATGCTTGACTTTGGCACACACAACAAAATTTATGGGAAAAATCCTGTGGAAAAATTTAAAAAAAGTGGATGAACACACCCCTACAGGATAACAAGTACGTGTTTGGCATATGTTTTACCATGCATCTTACGTTTATTATTTTTTCTTCTTGTGTTAACTATTCTTCAATTCTTTTTCATGTTCTTTTTATAGTATTGCTTGTGGTGTATTTGCTCTCAAGTTCCTTGATATGCGGTTGAAGCAAGAAGATGTCTCCAAATTCAATCAAAGTCAGGCGTTGACATTCAGGAGAGAATTGACTGCAAATCTTTGGGCTCATAGAAAGTGGAAACAAGATAACAGTTATGAAACTCCAGAAGAGCAACTAGGACATGACTATGGAGAATATGAAGACACTCTATGTGAATTTTTTCGATAGAGAATAACTTGTAAATGAAAAACAAATTTTTTCTTTTTTTTTACTCAAGGTTGTAAGTGAGTAAAAAAATGGAATTTGTGTTCTGAACTATATAACTTTAACTATTTTCTTCTGTAAGTTTTTATAGGTAAACTCATTGTCTAACCTCAGACTGCATGACAAAACTTCAGCA
>NW_017690423.1:0-5724 GCF_001879085.1 Nicotiana attenuata
GGCCGCAGTTCATTCTCTGCGGTCCGCGGTGAGGAGAATCAAAGAGTTGCCATTTTCAGAGTTTCAAGCCTCCGCGGTCCGCGGTCAATTTTATGCGGACTCCGCGGCCGCAGTCCATTTTGTGCGGTCCGTGATGCCAAGATTCAGAGAGCTTTTTTTCAAGGCCAAAGCCCCAGTGCGGACCGTGGTCCATTTTGTGCGGTCCGTACTAACCCCGCAGGGGCATTTTTGTCTAGATTTTTCAGCCTAGTATAAATAGCTTCTTTTTCCATTTTTAGGGTAACAGATATTGTAATTAAGCAGTTGCGCTCGTGGGTTCAATTTTTTAAGCCATTTTGGGCAATTTTAGCTACTTTTAATCATTGAACCTTTGTATTTAACTTAGTGATTAATTAATATGAGCTTTTCTTCATCTATTTCTTGCTTTTCTTCTTTAATTATGAGTAGCTAGACCCATAAGCTAGGGTTGTGGCTCAACCCTATTGTGGGTAATTGATGGGTCTTGTATTTTAGGGCTAATTTTACTATGGGTGTTTTGTCATTTGGGCCAATTTCATGGTTAATTTCTGAATTAGTGGTTGCAAACACTAGTTTGTGTTGAGTTGACTTGAGCTCTTCTTGAGAAAGAGAGCCCAAGTCTCCGAAATTTGTCCAACAATGAATTGGGGTGTACTCAAGAGATTGATAGCTCCAATTAAAGGGCTAAACCTCGAGAGAGTATTACCCGAATTGAACCCTAGTTGCTTGTGCAAATTTGCATACCCAATTGGTCTTGAGAAAGCCAATTCGGGCAAAATCACTCGAACCACCGAGAGGTGTAGAGTGGGTAAAGTCGTGCAACGTTTATAACATACTCCCCAAACGTGTCAAACATGCCTTAGATTCAAGTACCCGTCAATTGACCACCTACGCGGTAGTCACTACCCTAGTGCCTTTTAAACCTATTTGAACAACGCATAGCATTATAACTCTTAGCATAAGTTAGTTGCAATTACCATTTGTAGTTTGATAATAGTAGAAGTAAACAAAAAACCCCAAAAATGAATAGAAGTGTAATTTGGACCACATACGCAATTCTACACTAGATAGATACTCGATTCCAAATTCTAGCTCTTTGTGGATTCGATCCCGACCTAAATCGGGTAAAAGCTACTCCGACCCTCTCTCGCTGCTTAATAGTAGTGCGGAGTAGGCCGCGATCACCCATCTGTACAATACCCGGTAAGCCTTCCTCAAATAGAGGGGTTACACGTGGCATTAGCGCACAGGTCATCATATCCTTTTACTACCATTACCCTCCCCTTAGTGGTTGTATAAGCGAGTTTAATTAACGAACTCTAAGCGTTCTTTACCCGTCCCTTCCTTGTGGTCCCGTAGGTGTTTAGGACCTCTATACTTAGGCAGTTCTAGACACTCCTAAGGTATTTAAAAGGTAAAATCTAAGCGACAACAAAGAACACATAGGACTGTAAAATAGGGAAGCAATTAGGGGGCTCATGTTTTACCTCCATCCATAAACAAGTACGTAGCAGGTCTCAAACAACTGATTTTAAAGAGATTTAGAAAGCCCTAGAACATGATATCTAGATGAACATCACAAACACATAATATGCAGCATTTGTTTTAAAGCAAAGTGATAGAACCCTAATCAACTTGCCTATTGATTTTATAGCCTGTTAAACCTGGACGATTTCACACATAAACAGATTCCAATTTCACAGTTATAAGACCATTAATTACCTAAGGCTTGCCTAGGCGTGGGTTTGTATGCAATCATAATTGTGGGAATTGGTTAAGACAACTTGAAGTCATCCAATCCTATAGACATACTGATCTAGGCGATTACTGATACAGAACTGATTTCATGCGCGTTTATACTAGAACATGATGTCTATGTGTTGGACTATTTTTAAACCCTTTTTATAGACAGTTATTCATTTAAGCGACGTAGACATGATTTAGAGCCAATGCAAACAGAGTCCTAAATCAGGATTTCTAATGCACAGAGAGAAATGGTCATTTTACTAAGCAAGATTGTAGCAGTAGTTTAATTATAGAGTTTCTAGGTGATTATGACTTTAGGCAGAATCAGAAATAAAAATGATGACTATAACATGTTTCCTAATATGCAAAGCAATAAACATGATTATCCTAAGGCAGGATATCTAATGCACAGGTTTATGGCATGGTTTTTAATACAAATAGGAATAGCAAACCTAGTGGCATGATATCTAGTGCAGAATGTAAACATAGTGTAAACCTAAAGCATGATTTCTATTGCGAATCAACGCACATAAGCCTAGAAGCATGATTTCTACCCGGTTTCCACACAAAAATCATATATAAACCCTCCCCTTTTTACTAATTACTCCAATATCTGTTTACAAAGAATATTATTACAGAGCAGGATCAAATGAAGTACATAAGTAAATGAAACTATATTATAGGGAGCCTAAATCAGGCCCAAAATAAACCTAGGGATGCCAGGCCTTCAGTACAGTCTCAGAAGCCAAAGATCTCACAACTAATGATGTGTCTTGGTGTGTCAGAGTTCCCTAAGGACCTCAAGGATCCCGGGCAGTGCTCACACCAAGACCTTTCTCAAATAGGGATTGGTTATGTGCAGTGTGGAAGGGCCAGCCCTGGTATGCTATAGTTCAGAGGGATCTCAAGGATCCCTAAGCAGTACACACACCAGAGGGGCAGAACTTAATAGTCTAAGAGTAGGGTGAGAGTGTGATCACTGCCGACTCAACACTACACTAAGGTAGGAAGAGCGGGTTGCAACAGCTTTTACCCGAATAGTGGTTCGGGATCGAATTCCACAGGGAGCTAGTGATGGAGTTGTATTGTCTGTTTAGTCTAGAATTGCAGTTGTGCTTCTAATGTCACTTCTAACATCCTTGGTTTTGATTCTTATATCTACTATAATCTACTATTATAAGACTAATGTTTGAAGCTAAATTATGCTACGGAGATATTGCTAAGTTGTAATTAATATAGAGAAAGGCACTAGGGTCGTGGCATTTCCTAGGTGGCTGATTAACGGGTAAATGCTACTAAGGGTAAATTGACATATTCGGGGCTTATGATATAACCGTTGCTCAATTGTACCCACTCTCACACCTCTCGGTAAAGAGAGTGATTTTGCCTAATAGACTCTCTCGAGACCAATTGGGTAGGCTAATTAGACTAAGCAACTAGGGTTCAAGTAGGGTAATTACTCTCTCGAGGTTTAACCCGTTAATTGGGACTACTATTTCTCATGGGTCCATCCCAATTTCTTGTTGGGTCAATTTTGGGGTCATAGACTCTCTTTCTCAAGAAGAGTTAAACCCACCAAGCTAGAATCAGTGTTTGCAACCACCAATCCTTAATTAAAACCTAAAATTAACCCAAATAGCAAACACCCAACATCAATCTATCCTTAGATGGCAACACCCATCAATTACCCACACTAGGGTTGAGCCATAACCCTAGCTAGTGAGTTTAGCTACTCATGCTAGATGCAAAAATTAAAGAAATAGATGAAGAAGCAAACATATTAATTGATTACTAAGGAAGAAATACAATATTAAAGATCAAAAATGCCAAAAATGGCTAAACCCAGTATTCTCACGAGCTCAGCAGCCTCACATATATAAACTTAACCTAAAAATGGAAAAAGGATCTATTTATAGTGGCTGAAAAACTTGGACAAAAATACCCCTGCGGGGTCAGCGCGGGTCGCGCAAAAAGGTAGCGCGGCCGCGCGGGCTCTTGAACTCTTGAATTTTGACTCTCTAAAGTTGAGGACAGCGGGTCGCACAAAAGTGTAGCGCGGCCGCAGGATATCTGGCGCGGACCGCACAATTAGGGACGCGGCCGCGTGGCTTGTACTGGTCCCAACTTGCATCTCTCTGAATCTCTCCAGCGCGGGCCGCATGATTAGATGGAGCGGCCGCGTGAGCTGAACGCGGGCCGCGTGGTGAAAGTCCTGAATTTGCACTTCTCCGAATCTCCTAGTGCGGCCGCGTGCACTTTTGTGCGGTCCGCACTAGGCTCTTTTTCCATCACTTTACTTGGCATTTGATGCTTGAGCAGGTTTCACTCCGTTTTGAGCCGATCTTTGACATTTCAGTCACTTTGTTGGTCAAACCTGCAATCAAGCACAACCTGTGATCATTTTGGGATTATTTTGTATCAAATTATACTCAAAGCATAGGCAAGTAGGGGCATAAAATACGTTAAAATCCTACTTATCAACTCCCCCAAACTTAAACCTTTGCTTGTCCTCAAGCAAATAAAATAAAACCCACCCCTTAAAGGAACATCCAAGTGATTCCAGCTATCCTAAAGTAACCTCAACAAGCATCAATTGGGACTAACAATTGCCCTCAATACGAATGCATCATTAACACATTTTAAACTTTGAAAACTATGGATCAAGTGTGACACAAGAGCGTCAAGGGTTGACACATTTCATCAAAGAACTTTTCTCAAATACCTTGGTCATTGTGGAACCCAACCTCAACTCTCCCTAAGCAAACCTCACCTTTTAGAGTATTGACACACAATCCGAGGTTGATGGACTTTCACTCATCTCTCTCAAGAAGAATGACACAAGTCCGGCCCTAGGTACCATATGCTTGCCCCTTTTGTAAGTATCCACTAATGTAATTTTCCTTCAACTCAAGATCATATAGGGCTTTTGCGGATTCATTTTGAAGGCTTTTGGGTAATGGTAGGACATGTTTTTGTTCAAATGGGTTCAATCTTCCCTTAAGCACTTCCTTTGATTCATTTTGGCACACTTTCTTGACTCATTTGAGTATTTCACTTCTTTTCAAGGGATTAGAGGGACACATTATCACTCTTTCTTATGCAATTCAAATCATTTCTCCTTTTTCTACGCCTTTTTCATTTTTTTTCCCTTGTATCCCCTTTTTATTCTTTTTCACATTGTTCTTTCTTTTTGTCTTTTTCTTTTCTTTCTTTTTCATTGCTTCCCTTTTTCTTTTGCTTTCGTACCTTTTACCACTTTTGCTTCCTTTCTTGTCTCTCCTCCCCCGAACTTAGACATTTGCCATTACTCAAGGGAAGATTTTGGGTGCCAAGAGAAGGTATCTTTTAGAACGGGTATAGGCTTGTAACATTGGTTCTTGAAAGAAAAAAAATTCAAGGCTCGAAAGGGTTAACTAGGGATCATTTCATTGGTAGGCCATTGAATTGTTCAACTTAACATTGGGATCAAGGAGATCCTATAATCACTTCTCGAGTCAAGTTTCACCTAGGATTTTGCCTCAACAAACATTTAGGGCAAGTTCTAGACCATTGGCTCTGTACTTGGACTCACAATTCGATTCCTCACCACACATGCTAGGGGATTGCTAAAGACATCGAGTCGAGGACCCACAACGACCTCAGTTATGACTCAAGCGCACAATGGTCCAAAAAGACCACATGATGATTGTTTGGTCAACACAAGAGTCTCAAGGCCACGACTTTCACCATCCTAAATACAACATTATGTCTTTGATCATGGGATCGAAGGCAAATGTGTTAGGCCCAAGTGAAGCTTTGCCTGAGGTACCCTTAACTACGAAATATCAAAAATAAAAGAAAAATCAAAAACGGACTCAAACCCTTAAGAAGGTTGTCACGCCATCTATCATTGGGAAGAGCCACCCGGTTCGCACTATTCTCCACCCTTGGAAAGAACCGTGGCATTAAGAAAACCAAGGG
>NW_017690424.1:0-3195 GCF_001879085.1 Nicotiana attenuata
CGGCATCTGAGTCTGTCACAGCTGAAGAGAACCGAATACTACGTACTCCGACTCATGGAGATGCAATTATGAAATCCAGATAATTCACTTAAGTCCAAATATCAACACCAAACTCTTAAGGAGCATAAATTTACTCTACAACATATCAATAACAATACAACATGAGACAGCCAAATTACCATATACAATACATGGCTTATTACAGAATACTCAAAGAAATAGAAGAAACAAAGAGAATCCAAAACAATTTGTATTCAATCAGGCTTCAATTGGATATACATGTTCCTAGCTACTTGTTGACAGTGGTTTGGAATAATACCTGGTAAGGAACAAGGAAAAACCAAAAGAAGTGAAGGATCAGCAGTAAGTAGTAGCGGGAATCAACCCAGATTCAGCCAATAAATAGTGAAATCCACTCAGAAATATCAATGGAACAGCAGAGGAAATCCAAAACCAACTCTAAACTACTCTTGATATCCCAACTTCAAAACATTTCTAACCAGATGCCATGACTTGAAAATAACCTTTTCAGAAGTTTTTTAAGCCAAACACAAGAGATCCAGAAGTTGAAACTTAATGTGATTCAAGGAATTTCAACAAAAGAATCCAGAATTTCAAGCGTTATTTCAAAATTCACTCCAAAAATGCCCAGCCGTTTCCTTTTAGTCTTTTTTTTTTCTCTGATTTTTCTCAATTTTTAATCTCCAAAATCTGCCTTGTTAATGAAGAAAAGGTGCCTTTATAGGCAAGCCTTTAGGGCAGCAAGAATGCATTTAGTTTTGCACTTCTGCCCTTCATATGTTTTCATTTTTGCTTAGGAAACCTTAGTTTAAAATTAGAATTTCAGAATAGCCCCCAACCCCTCTTCCTAGAAGCTTCCTAGTCTGTTACTGAGATTCCCTTACCCCTAGAATTCCCAAATTACCCTCTTAAGCCCCTGTTATTACCCCCTTCAGCCAGGCAGAATCTAGGTCAAATTGACCCAATTTAATGGGTCTGTAAAGACCCAATTCAACTCCCTTTTGGGCTCTACAATTCAAATCCAACCTTGGTCAAATGATCATATTTTAATAAGCTAATCAACGTTTCCCAAAAGACCCAAAAGACTGTTAAAATGAAACTCAACCAAAGAAAAGGGGAAATGGCCTAATTAACTAAATACATGAACTAAATTGTCATTTAATCAAGCAAATAGAAAAAATGAAAGAAAAATGAACATCCAATGAAGAAATGAAGAGAGGAGACAGAACAGGACATGCAAGTGAGCTGAGTCAAAGAAAAAGAAGAAAAATGCAATAAAAGAAATAAAAAGGCCTGACAGTACCTAAACTGGACGAATGAAAGACTTGAAATCTTTGGCGGAATCTTTGATTTCTGACCGGAATAGACCTTAATCGTGTGTTTTCGGTTGAAAACACGCGAGTAAAGTCTATTTCAATCTCGAATCTTCAAACAGACCCGCCGATTTGATTTTTGGGATTTAGGGTTCATATTTCGATCTAATATTCGACGCGTTCTGTGAGGATTTGAGGGAAAAGAAGTGAAGATTTGGAATGGGGAAGTGAAGGAGGGTATGGGGTGTTGATTTGGGGCGGTTTGGGACCGGCGCCGCCGGGCAAACGCGGTGGGGAAAAGGGGCGGTGGATTAGGGTTAAGGATTTCAGTCTCTGAGGAGACGAGGTGAGAGAGATGAGAGACGATTAGAGGGGGGTACCGGGTTTGGACAGTTAAATAGCTTGGGGAGATTAGTTCCCAACTGTTAGATCAATGGAGATCAACGGCTGGGATCTTGGTAAGGGACGACGTCGTTTGGTTAAGTGTGGGGGGACTGGACCGGTTTTGGAGTGGGTTTTGGGCTGGATCAAATGGGTATTGTGCATAAATCAATTGGGCTTTGGAAAAATTAAACAAAAAGGCCCAAAAAAAATCTGATCTCCTTTCCTTCTTTTCTTTCTTTTCTTTTCAATTCTTATTTTCAAAATTCTTTTCTTTTTTTTTTTCAAAATTAAAACCTAAATTAATTCCTAAACCAAATTAATCCTAACAAATTAAATTAATTACTAAAAATAATACTTACTACAACTAATTAAAAACCAAATTAAAGGAAAACTACCAAAATTCAAAATTAAAATTAAAAAGTGCAAAAATAAATTATTTTTGTGATTTTTCCATTTCTATAGGACAACTAATTTTTCTAATTAGTCTAACAAATATAAAATTAAGTCCTAAATGCAAATGCAATATATTTTTGTATTTTTTATGAATAAAATAAAATAAACATGCACAGACAAATGCAAACAATAACAAAATGCTACGAAAATCCACGAAATTGCAAACAAATGGATAAAAATTATTTTATTTTGAATTTGTGGGAGTAATTCATATAGGGCAAAAATCACGTGCTCACAGCTGCCCATCTTTGCTCGGAAACACGAAGAGTTTTCGTGCAAAGATAAAGTGAGTGGATACGAGCGAGTTTTGCCCGTTTGAATACTCCGTGGGAAGCATTTTTAAAAGATTTGACCGCACCTTACTTCCGAGGTTGCCTACATATCCTTGGCTTAAAGGAATCAGGTCAGTGTAGTTCTGGAAGTTTCGGTAGCTGGGACTACCATGAAGCTGTAATTTCACTGTTGCTGATGCTGCTGCTACTGCTTACTGAACTCTTTATTACACCATGACAAAACAAAAGAAGCTAGAGTAAGCTATGATCTATGAATTACAGGAATCCTATCTATATCTTCAAACTTGATCTTGCAGTTCCTGTTGCCTTGTTGACTTGTATTCTCCAGGTGAAGTTCCTTTGTTGCCGATTTGAATTGTAATCTGAGATGCTTTCCCTTTCTTCAGGTTGGCGCCTGATTGCTGAACTTGAACCGTCTTCCTTCGAACATTGCTTCTTTCCCTTCGTTCTTCAGGCGGGCTCCTGATTACCGACGCTTGAATTGCTTTGTTCTCCAGGTAGGCTCCTGATTACTGACGCTTGCACTGCTTTGTTCTCTAGGTGGGCTCCTGATCACCGACGCTTGAATTGCTTTGTTATCCAGGTGGGCTCCTCATTACCGACGCTTGAATTGCTTTGTTCTCCAGGTGGGCTCCTGATTACCGACGCTTGAACTGCTTTGTTCTCCAGGTGGGCTCCTCATTACCGACGCTTGATCTGCTTTGTTCTCCAGGTGGGCTCCTGATTACCGA
>NW_017690424.1:5123-5723 GCF_001879085.1 Nicotiana attenuata
AAAATCATTTAAGTGTGCTAGATTTAAAAGTTTATCACAGGTTTTGTGAAAGATGGGTGAAAAATTTCAAAAAACATCATTGTTGAGCTATTGAAAAGCTTGAAATTCAATTGGATCTTGTAATTTGGATTTTGAACTGAACTTGTAACTCGATTTTGATTGACTAGTTAAAGTTACTTGGCAATCTCTTCCAATTTGTGGTAGAATGTTGAAAATCCAATTAAGATGCTACTTGATAATGCCGTTTTTTAATGCATAGATCAGTCCAAAGGGTCCGAACCTTTGGCACGTATTCCTAATTTGGCACTACGAGCTTTCAGGTTTAGAGAAAGAATCTTTCACGGGGCCTCACAGTTGTGGACTTCGGACCGTAGTGAGATTGCCGATTCTTGATCATCAGGCGACCCGAGGTAGTCCTGCGGGCGTCCGCAGGCCTTGGCGTCTCCTTCTATCAACTATTTCTATTTCTTTCATAGATTTCTAGAGACAGTGTTGTATTTATTTCTTTCAGACCCTTTATTTGTAGTATTCTTAGACTGTCTGTGAAACTGTGACACCAGTTCTGGGTAGTCGAGACTCAAACAGTTGTATTGGATTCAT
>NW_017690425.1:0-408 GCF_001879085.1 Nicotiana attenuata
CTTTTGACAAGATTAAGGAATACCTGTCCACGCCACCAGTCCTAGTCCCGCTGGAACCGGGGAAACCTTTGCTACTCTATTTGTCCGTACTAGATGGGGCTTTCGGTTGTGTTTTTGGGACAACATGACGAGACAGGAAGAAAGGAGCAAGCCATATATTACTTGAGTAAGAATTTCACACCTTATGAAGCACGGTACTCTATGCTAGAACGCACTTGCTGTGCTTTGACATGGACAACTCAGAAATTGAGGCAATACTTTTGTGCCTATACCACATACCTCATATCAAGGATTTGGAGTACCTAAGCAGATCGTGTGTGATAACGGCCCGCAATTTATAGGTGCACAAATCACAGAATTCTTCCAAAGTTGGCAAATAAAAAGGATTACCTCAACACCTTATCATCC
>NW_017690425.1:4684-5723 GCF_001879085.1 Nicotiana attenuata
TTTTTCATCACTTTTGACTCCAAAACTGCTCCTTAGCCGTCTTTATACATATATCACCTACAAATCATGAAAAGCACTAATAAGAGCATTTTGTCATCACTTTTAGCATTAAAACTACACAAGAAGGTGATTATTTAAGGTGTGATTATAGTCAAATTCACCTATTATCAATCCCTCCTACCAAATGAGCCCGAGTTCTGTCAAACTTATGGATGAATCTGGGGAAAAATTGAAAAATAGCCAGATTTACAAGTGGTCATTTAAAAATAGCCACAATTTTAAAAGTAATCGAAATTTAGCCACTTTTCATGTAAAGATAAATTTGAACGAAAACGCTGTGTAAAATCCGTAAAATACTCCAGTATAATATACTGAAGTTCTAGTATAATATACCGATCCAGCATAATATGCTGGAAGTTCATACATAGGTACTCCAATCTCCAGTATATTATGCTGGAACTTTCCGCGTGTTGGTGTTCCGGCATAATATGCTGGAAATTCATACACAGGTGCACCGATCTCCAGTATATTATGCTGGAACTTTCCATGTTGCAGCGAAATAGTGGCTATTTTTCAATGACTTTGCAAATGCTTTTACAATTTAAAACTGAACCCTGCAAAATATGCATTCGGGGTTCCTACAGGAAAATTGTTGGAATTCATCGTCAGCCGCCGAGGAATCGAGTTAGACCCGTCAAAGGTTGAAGCTATCCAAGAGTTACCACCACCGAAGAGCAAGAAGGACGTGATGAGTTTCCTGGGATGCCTCAATTACATTAGCCGCTTCATAGCACATTCCACAGTGATATGTGAACCCATCTTCAAAATTTTAAAGAAGGATGCCGAAACCAGTTGGACTGAAGACTGTCAAAAGGCTTTTGACAAGATTAAGGAATACCTGTCCACGCCACCAGTCCTAGTCCCGCTGGAACCGGGGAAACCTTTGCTACTCTATTTGTCCGTACTAGATGGGGCTTTCGGTTGTGTTTTGGGACAACATGACGAGACAGGAAGAAAGGAGCAAGCCATATATTACTTG
>NW_017690426.1:0-5723 GCF_001879085.1 Nicotiana attenuata
GTTACATCACTTACATGATTTGGGAGAAAGTCTTGAAAATCGCTCTTGTGTTAGGTTTTGAAAATTTGGGAAATGAATCGAAAATCCCATCTAAGTCATCTTTGTTCAGCTGCAGGTATCACATTTGCGAATGAACAGTGTTTTCGCAATTGCCATAAATAGATGGCAATTGCGGATGAACAGTGTTTTCGCAATTGCCATAAAAGATTCACAATTGCGAATGAACAATGTTTTCGCAATTGCGAATGAACAGTGTCGCACCAGAAACCAGCAAAACCCAAACTTCTCCGAAATGATCCGAAACCACTCCGAAACTCATCCGGAACCTCCCAGACACAAACCATATATGAATTTCAATCATAAAATACGCTACGGACCTGCTCGCGCACTCAAAATACTGAAAAGAGGTCGTCTTAACCCGATATTGACCATGGTCAAACTCCCAAATTTCTATATTTTACTAGTCTCTCAACCAAAGATCCAAAAATACACCCAAGCCCCTCGGGACACCAAACCAAAAGTGCACACCAGTCTCAAAATATCATACGAACTTGCTTGCGCGATCAAATCGCCAAAATAACACCTAGAACTACGAATTGAACACTAAATCAAATGAAATTTTCAAGAAAGCTTTGAAATCTCTATTTTTACCACCGGACGTCCGAATCACGTCAAACCGACTCCGTTTCCCACCAAATTTTATAGATAAGTCAAAAATATTATATTGGACATGTACGAGGCTCCGAAACCAAAATACGGACCCGGTATCAACAATGCCAAACATTCAATCAATTCTTAAAAACATTAGAATTTTCCGACTTTTAATTTTCAATAAAAATTCATAACTCAAGCTAGGGACCTCGGAATTCGATTCGTGGCAAACGCCCAGATCTTATATTTCAACGCGGACCTACCGAGACCGTTGAAATACGAGTCCGGGTTTATTTACTTAAAACGTTGACCGAAGTCAACTAAAGTTAACTATTTAGGCGAAATTCTTATTTTTATCAGTTTTTTTAGCATTTAAGCCTCCCGGGTCAATACCCGGACTGCGCAAATCAAGGAAGGCTAGAATGAGGCTCTAAAGGCTTCGAAACACAGAGTTTGGTTCTAAATCACCGAGCGAAGTGCAGATACTCAAAACGACCAGTCGGGTCGTTACACATTAATTATTAATACATATAGTACTACTCTATATTTAATTACTACAATTCAGTAATTTATAGTAAGTGACTTATTAAATACTTCTAATAGAAATATTAAACACTTACTTTATTTTCAAAGTATCTGTCAATAAATTTATGGAACTAGTGAACACAAAAGACACCGTTCCTCGTGCCACAGGCTCCTTCACCTCTCCTTCGTCTCTTCCTATAGGAGTATTTGTTTTCATCTCTTCCTACCGATCAGCCAAAACATAATTTCATCCATTTAAATTTTGAAAAGAACAAAGAAAAAGAGTAGCATGCATTTTTTTTCTTTTATTAGGAGCTATGAGAAAAGATTACATATCATATAAAAGGCACATTCCCATGCCAAGTATACAGTATTTGATCTTTTTCTCTGTTACAAAAACGAAAAAAAAAAAATGAAAAATGATCAGCTTTGCTTATGAATATATTCACAGCAACAGTGATCATTGCTTATTGTCGCCTGCGGCGTATCCCGCTTTTATTCCTGTTTTTCTTCTTTATTAGTTTCTGATTTTTTTTTAAAAAAATAAAAAGAAAACAAATGAGATGCATGCAATAATCTCGGTGACAAATGTAGGGCGTTTCACATATTCCCCGGCGGTGCAAGAGTGAGCTCAAGATTGAGAGGCCTGGTGCTGGTGGTTGGTGGCTCACTCTGAACACCACGCCCACTACCGCCGTTAACGCCGCCGCCAATGAAGTCAATCGTCTTCTTTTGGCTACTTGGATCCCGGTTAATAAGCACTCCAGCTCTAGTTAAAGCCTCCACATAGTACCTATCACGCGCCAACTGCAGCGGAGCAGAACATCCAGTAACCGGAAAATGGCGCGACTGAGGATTCTGATTTGGCAACGGAATCCTCACCGCACCACCGCCGCCGCTTGACGACCCAGTATCACTGTTCTGAATGGGACCATGATTGTTTGTATTAATGTTAACGTGATTTCTAGTACTAAGTTTTGCCATAAAATCTCTAGTGTTCATGAGGCTATCCTCAGTTGTCAGAGAAAAATTAGTTATGGCCCGCCTACCACGAAGCAGCCTCGCGGCCGTATCGTAAGCCTTAGCAGCTTCCACCGCCGTATCAAAAGTTCCAAGCCAGACACGTGTTTTCTGGCCAGGATCTCTGATCTCCGCGGCGTACCTCCCCCATGGCCTCTTCCTAACACCCCTATAATGCACCTCATCTGAACGCACCCCTCCACCGTTCGCTGTCGGAACCGCCACCGTCCCAGCCAAGTGGCCATTTTCCGCCATATCGAAATGGAAAGGAATTATCAAAGAATTAGTGTATGACTGAGTGAGCGAAAGAGAGTGGTATATATAGCCGCCTCTAGTGGGATATGTGGGGTCCACTACTAATTACGTGGCATTTGGTTTTAGTTGGCGGCATTTTATGTTTTTCTGATACGTGGGACTGGGTACATAAACATTTGTATCTGACTGCTGTTATAGGACTGCATGCCCCATTGTCTTTTTCTATTTTCCAACGTGACACGCCCTACTCACCCCTCACAAAAAAGAAAGCACTCTTTTTTTCTTTGTTTTTTTGTCCTTTTTTCACTCAAAAAATGTGGAGAACTAAATACTTTTTTAAGGGTTTTTGTGGAAAAAACCAATCATGTTGCAAAATTAAATTCCATTTCCATTTTGTAATTCATATATTAAAAGTAAGATTTTGTCGATATTTTTCAATAAAGGAATAATTGTCTAGTACATTATGCGCCAATAGATTACGTATTAATTATTTGTAATACGACAAGTATAACCGTTATTTAAGTTCAGTAAAAAGTTGTGTTTGTCGCATTATGTTTCGTGCAATTAATAAATCGTATCTTGTTAGGTCTTGCGCGTATTCAGAAAATAATTAACTAAACGACAAAGAACTGCGATAGTGTAACAAGTTAAAACATATATTGAGCATATTAAGTTTTAAATCATCTTACGAATTGAACAGCCAAAAAGTATTTCACATTAAAAAAAAAATTATTCAACGATTAAATAAAAGAGACCGTGTTAATAAAAATTAACAAATATTACAAGGGGGCATCATTTACTTAACAAATTATATTGATATATTATTAATTTAGTTGGATTTCCTAAAAACTCACCAAAAAAAGTTCTTAAGAATGAATAATTTAGTTAATTAACATAAAAAAAATTCAATTGACATGTTTTATCGATTACATTTAGATAAACATTCTTTTCGTATCAATTAAATTGCTATATAGAAAACAAAGATAATGACGTAAGCATGACGTGTGAGGAATATAGCTTTGAATAGCAATTTTATTTTTAAATATGGTAAATCCGCAAATAAACAAATGTTGAATGATTGATGAATTGGTAGTTATTAATTAACTACTTACCTAAAAGCCACAATTATGTGAATTTTGTCTTGGGGATTCTTTGAGGGTCCAATAGGATTACTTACCCAAATGTTTTCATTAGTAAATAACCAGATGGCAATACTCAGAGGTAAGTAAATCATTAAAAACAAAATTTAATCTGATTACAATAACAAAATTTTGGAAGGTACACGTGGAAGCTCGGCAACTGAAACTGGCAATAACCGGTTTGAATTAGAGTTGTCGGCGTGGTTCCGGTATCTCGTCGAGGAAAGATCTATCTTTTATAGTATCTGATGCCTGCTATGAGATTGCATGTCCTCTTGTCTTTTCTATTTCCCAAAATGACACGTCCCAGCCTCGCAAACGTAAGCACTATTTTTAATAAGTACATATTTTTTAATTTATTTCAACTCAAGAAAATTTGGATAAAGAAACTGCTGTTTATTTTTATTTTTTGCTTTAGAAGTCATCAGGGAAATTACAAAGTTGAATTACATTTGCATCTTGCGTTAATCTATAAAAGGCATAGTTTCGTTGACAATTGACACTATCATGGACCTGTTTGTCCGTACAAATTCTTTTTCGAAAAGATTTTCAAACTTATACATTGGAATGATTTTTCAAAGATGAGTTTGAAAAGTTGAAAAAACTGCTTTTATCAATTTTTTATGTAAATATTCATTTTCCTTCATGAAATTATAATTTTTTCCCCTCATATTAGACGAATATGGCAGACATACTTCCACATACTGTTGAACAAGGAGGGGGGACAGAAGCATTGTGTTAGGTGAGTTGGAGTACTCCGAGAGTCTGCGTGATTTTTGCTATTGTAGGCGTATTAACGAAGAGGTTATGGGAGCAATGTGTAAGATGAGCAGGGGAAGAGCGACTAAGCCAGACGAGATCTCGGTAAAATTTTGGAACAGTGCGGGGCCGTGCAGGTGTGGAGTGGCTTACTAGGTTGTTTAATGTTATCTTTATGACGAAGAAGATGCCCGAAGAATGGAGGTAGAGTACGATGATTCCCTTGTACAAGAACAAGGGTGATATCCAAAACTGCAATAACTATAGGGGTATCAAGGTGCTAAGTCATACTATGAAAATTTGGGAGAGGGTGGTGAAAGTTAGGGTGAGAAAGAGTGTGTCTATTTCCCAGAATCAGTTTGGATTCAGGCCGGGGCGATCGACTACGGAAGCCATTCATCTGGTGAGGAGATTGGTAGAGCAGTATAGGGAGAGAAAGAAGGACCTACACATGGTGTTTATAGACCTAGAAAAAGCGTATGATAAAGTCACGAGGGAGGTTCTGTGGATATGTTTGGAGGTTAGCGACGTTCCGATAGCATACACTAGGGTAATCAAGGACATGTATGATGGTTCTAAGACTCGGGTGAGGATAATGGGAGGTGACTCGGATCACTTCCCAGTAGTGATGGGGTTGCACCAGGGATCAGCTCTTAGCCCGTTCTTATTTGCTCTGGCGATGGATGTGCTGACGCGGCATATTCAAGGGGAAGTGCTATGGTGGATGTTATTTGTCGATGACATAGTGCTGATTGATGAGACGAGACGCGGGGTTAACGCGAGGCTGGAGGTCTGGAGACAGACCCTAGAGTCTAAAGGTTTCAATTTGAGCAGGACCAAAACAATATATTTGGAGTGTAAGCTTAGTGACGAGACTCATGAAGCGGACATGGATGTGAAGCTTGATACCCAAGTCATCCCGAGGAGGGGTAGTTTCAAATATGTCGGGTCTATAATCTAAGGTAATGGGGAGATTAATGATGAGGTCTCCCACCGTATCGGTGCGAGGTGGATGAAATGGAGGCTCGCCTCCGGTGTTTTGTGTGACAAGAAGGTACCACCAAGACTTAAGGGTAAGTTCTACAAAATAGTGGTAGACCTACTATGTTGTATGGGGCTGAGCGTTGCCAGTCAAGAACTCCCATGTTCAGAGGATGAAAGTAGCAGAAATGAGGATGTTGAGATGGATGTGTGAGCATACCAGGAGAGATAAGATTAGGAACGAAGTTATTCGAGACAAAGTGGAGTGGCTCCCGTGGAGGACAAGGTCCCCTTATATTCCATACTAACCAATTCATAATGATCTCCTTGCCTTACCTCCTATGTCTGGAGGTACCGTGTGTGCACCCTTCCCCTCTCTACTCAATATTTGAA
>NW_017690427.1:0-453 GCF_001879085.1 Nicotiana attenuata
GGGAATGGAGGCCCTATGTCTAAAATCTCAACTTAGTGGTTGGAGCCCTAATGTTGGCAAAAAGGTGACTAGGGAATGGAGGCCCTATCTCTAAAATTACAACTCAAGGATTGGAGCCCTAATGTTGGCAAAGGGCGACTAGGGAATAGAGGCCCAATGTCTAAAAAATCTCAACTTAGAGATTTGAGCCCTAATGGTTGCAAAAAGGCGACTAGGGAATGGAGGCCCTGTGTCTAAAATCTCATCTTAGGGTTGGAGCCCTAATGTTGGCAAAAGGCGACTTGGGAATGGAGGCCCAATGTCTAAAAAATCTCAACTCAGGGATTGGATCCATAATGTTCGCAAAAAGGCGACTAGGGAATTGAGGCCCTATGTCTAAAAATCTCAACTTAGGGATTGGAGCCCTAATGTTGGCAAAAAGGCGACTAGGGAATGGAGGCCCTATGTCTAAAA
>NW_017690427.1:5320-5723 GCF_001879085.1 Nicotiana attenuata
AAAAAATCTCAACTCAAGGATTGGAGCCCTAATGGTTGCAAAAAGGCGACTAGGGAATGTAGGCTCTACGTCTAAAAAATCTCAACTTAGGGATTGGAGCCCTAATGTTGGCAAAAAGGCGACTAGGGAATGTAGGCCCTATGTCTAAAATCTCAACTTAGGTATTGGAGCCCTAATGTTGGCAAAACGGCGACTAGGGAATGGAGGCCCTATCTCTAAAATTTCAACTCAGGGATTTGAGCCCTAATGTTGGCAAAGGGCAACTAGGGAATAGAGGCCCAATGTCTAAAAAATTTCAACTTAGGGATTTGAGCCCTAATGGTTGCAAAAAGGCGACTAAGGAATGGAGGCCCTGTGTCTAAAATCTCATCTTAGGGTTGGAGCCCTAATGTTGGCAAAAGGC
>NW_017690428.1:0-915 GCF_001879085.1 Nicotiana attenuata
AAGAATCTTTTCAAGTCTCCTAGCTGAGAGTGAAGTAAATTGCATGTCGCGGTATGAGTTCAGACTCGGGAAGACAAAGTGACTGTGTAATGTGTATGACGGTGGAAGGTATACAGAAATGTTATATTGAGGCGAAACAGGCGGGCTGCGGAGTGTTCTGAAGTGGTGTGATCCTTATGGGTATGTTGGAAGATCTCATGGGTAAGTGAAAAGTGTGTGTTGAAATTTGGAATTTTGGGTCGCCTAAGAAAGTGGGCTTAACTGTTGCGGGAGTGAATGCGATATTTGCAGAAGATTTACAGTATTAGATGATCTGTGTTTTCACAAACTTATAAATGATTTGAGTATAATCTCACTATGGTATTGTGGCATCAATAAAGTAAAAGTGTTATGAGTTATTGAGTGTATCTTGGTCTATGGCTTCGAGCCAAGTGGGGGAGTCTGCTGTGAGCAGTTGATTGCACGGTTAGGTGCTATGTTGGTTCCAGTTGGGGGCGTGCGAGTGAATTAGCTATGGCTAGAGTAAAGGAAAAGTTTGCCAAAGGTTATATATTATGCTTCATAGGGTATGAGAATCATGGAATGTCTAGAGTGTTGTTGGTAAAGAATGCTCGGCGCATAAAGCAGGAAGCTGCTTGGTTGTATTGGGATGAGGATTTCATTCTGCGGTGTCGGAATGCCAATGAGGCACGGGTGGTTCTGTTCGTTGGGTCAGGTAAATTACAATTTGAATAAGAGTGAATGACTCTCTGGAATAGTTCTAATGTGTTCAAGATTCTACAAAGAGCAATTGGGCATCTTAAAGTTGAGTATGTGGTTAGAAACTGTGTTTTCATTGGAAGAGGTCCAGATCTGTGGTATTTCTATGTTAATTGTGGGATTCTAAATATCAGTGTCAGGAAAGTAAAGGTAACA
>NW_017690428.1:5219-5723 GCF_001879085.1 Nicotiana attenuata
TGAGACACGCGCTCAAGTGACGAGTCGCGGGGTCATTTACTATTGGGGATTGTGACTTGGTCCATCCCGGTTGATACTTTACCTCGTATTTGACTAAGACTTGTTGTTTTTCACTATGACTTGGGCTTATTGCCATACTTGGGGCTTATTGCCAACTATTTCAAATCCTTTGTGAACTTTCATCACTGTTTCCTCACTATTTGAAATATTACTTGAACTCAGTCCAATTATATTATACCGTTTCATGAACTCAGCTATTTTTACTCAAAGTCTAGACTTAAATGATATTTGAACTAATGTTTGAGCTGAGCACTATTGTTTTACTGATGCCCGAGGGGCTTATGACTGTTTTTGGACTGATTGAGGCCGAGGGCTATATGTGAGGATATGTTGAGTGATGTGAGGGGGCTTTCAGGCCTCGAGTGTTATGTGAGGAGGCTTTCAGGCCTCGAGTGTTATGTGAGGAGGCTTTCAGGCCTCGAGTGTGATGTGAGAAGGCTTTCA
>NW_017690429.1:0-737 GCF_001879085.1 Nicotiana attenuata
TTGCTCGACATCATCATCAAGTTGCTCCCCCTGCTCAATAACCTCACCAGGTTGCTCTCCCTGCTCGGCAACCTCGTTGGTCGTACTTTCTGCACTTGTGGGATAGTTAGAAGAATAAGGAATGGTAACAAGGTTAGGGATTATACCATTCTTTGTCTTCTCTGACTGATCATCTACAGCTCCAACTTCACTTTCTCGGAAGATTACATCTCTGCTTCTAATGACCTTCTTCTTTACAGGATCCCACAATCTGTACCCGAACTCTTCATTTCCGTATCCGATGAATATGCAGGGAACGGATTTATCATCCAACTTTGTTCTCTGCTCCTTTGGTACATGTGCAAAAGCTCTGCAACCGAACACCTTCAGATGTGAGTAGGACATCTCCTTGTTGGTCCATACTCTCTCTGGGATGTCAAACTCCAATGGAACTGATGGACTCCTATTGATCAGGTAACAGGCTGTCTGAACTGTTTCACCCCAGAATGACTTAGGCAGTTTAGCCATTCTGAGCATGCTTCTCACCTTCTCAACAATGGTGCGGTTCATCCTCTCGGCTACGCCATTGTGCTGTGGGGTTCCAGGAACTGTCTTTTCATGTCTGATCCCATGACTTGAACAGTACTCTTCAAATTCCCTTGAAGTGTACTCACCTCCATTGTCACTTCGGAGACGCTTTAGCTTTCGACCCGTCTCTCTTTCCACCAGAGCATGAAACTTCTGAGTAAACTTGAAAC
>NW_017690429.1:1530-5723 GCF_001879085.1 Nicotiana attenuata
CTTTCATGGCATCAGGCTTTTTGGCATCAGCATCTAGTACCTTGTGTAATCCTTGTTGGATAAGCAGATCCCTCATCCTTCTTTGCCATGTTGAGAAACCGCTATCTCCGTTAAACTTTGCTACCTCGTACTTTACTCCGGACATTTTTGTTTCACCGAGTATAGTACTACCGACAGTGAAGAATATTTCTGTGAACGAGCAGAACCTGTGCTCTGATACCAGTTGTTGGGAATAAATCCCCCTACAGAAATAATATTCGCGGTAATAACAGCGGAACAATAATGTAGTACCGAGATATGGTAATCAACAAGAATAAAAAGGAACAACAAGGACACAAAGATTTTTAACGTGGAAAACCCTTCTGAATAAGGGAAAAAACCACGAGCCCGAGAGGAGCAAAGTAATCCACTATAATGAGGAATTTTACACCCAGTAGTCCGAGTAAAATACTTCAGGGACCACTATACACTCAAAAGAAATAACCCTCTTTTAAGATTTCCACCTCACTACAATATCGCTCACACTCTCTATTTTCCTTACACAGTCTATTTCTCATAATGTTTGAGAAATACTCTCTGCAACTACTGTGTTGCTTCTCTTTCTCTGTGTGTTAAATGAAGAAGCTGAGAGCCTCCTTTAATAGGGTGAAGTTGCCGCCCACTTGACCAATCAGGAGCATTGGTTCATTTGCAATTCGAATTGCAACTTGCCAATTTGCATTCTGACAAATTGTTTGGCAAAACCGATTTTGAGATTTGGTTATAACTTCATCTTCTTCTCTTTTTTTTTTCTTTATTATCATGGGGATGGACCCCACACACTTAACACACAATTAAATAAATCTAATGTTATCAATGACGAGCAAGTGTAGAGCAATTGAGGCAACGTGTACATTCTACCAAAAGTTGACTTCAATACAACGTGTTCCACTTTGTTTTCTATAGCATTAAAAAGCCATTGTTCAATACACGAGCTGTAACTAGGAATGCCCCGTAATTCGAGGTGGAATTTTCTGATTTTGGAACAAGTACGTTGAGAAAATGCATACTCTACGAACGATATCAATGTTATTTTTTTCTGGTATCTTTCTACTTTCACAAACCAAAGTGAGATTATCAACACAAGTCCAGAGTTGCTGCCACCGTTTTGAGACAAGACATGTTCGGAAAGCTTGCTTCGTCGTCGGCAAAAGAGAGAGAATTCGAACGAGTAGTGACTCCGGCAACTGGCTGATTCGGTCTAGGGTTCCGTCGTCACCGGTGACCGTCTCCATTAGCACTGTGGAACTCTCCTAGAGGCTAGAGGTCCACACTGATCTGCAATTCTTGTTTAGAAATGAGCATTTGAGATGATTTAAATAAGAGAAATATGAGTCTTTGATTTGAGGGACATCAGCGGCTGAGATAGCATGATCTGTAGTATACGGCTTCGATTAAGATAATAAACGGTCCAGATTTGATCAACTGCACTTAGAAATTCTGAACATGGTGCTTCCGTAAATAAACGCGGTTTAGGTAGGATATTAGTAAGGATAAAGAATATCTCCTTATTGGATGAGCCAGGATTTAACATAAAACTCTCTAGTAATCGAGATATTATGATTCATTAAAAAGTTTATTAATGAAATTAGTAGAATCCTGATATAAAATCTATATTTTATATTAAAAGCAGGAAGGTTCTTAGCGAAATGTCGTTCACTTTTTTTATCCTTTTAAAATAGATTCATTTAAGACAGTTTCTTAATATTTAGGATTTTGAAATTAATATTAAATCCTAAGATTTAGGAAGTCAAAATCAATTAAAATTTTACCCTATATAATCACTTTCTTATTCGAATAATGTAACATAACGTTAGATTAATTTTCTTACCTTCTGCATCCAATAAAATACTTATAGTAAGCTAACAGACCATAATGTAACACTAACACTTTCTTTTGCCGTTTCCAAATTGTCATTATAAAAATTATTTTCTAAAGTCCTTAAATAACGTGTTAATTGTTATGAGAAATATTTCAATTAATTCTCATTGTGCACTTCTTCTTTTTATTAATCTAATTTAAAAAACTGTTTATATTAAATTAATTCTAACAAAATACAAAGAAACAAGAACATATTCTATCTCAAGATGAACAGGAAGAAGTACTTGACTAACACAAATCTATATCTATCTATCTATACTATATTAAAAGCACGAACACCTCTAGTGAAATATAGTTCGTTTTTTTTACCCTTTTATAATAGCTTTTACAATGGACAAAATTCTAATTTAAGTTACTTTCCTAATATTTAGGACTTTTAAATTTAAATCAATGAAAATCTTATCTATTAAATGTAAGAAGTCCTAATATCTAAGAATTTAAAAGTAATAAAATATTTTACCTTACATATATTGTACTATTTGAAAATAAATCCTTTGTGTAATACGTAGAATCAATATGAGAACGATGTTATATCGTGAATTCAATTGATTTATAATTAAGAAATTGAAATATGGGGACTTAAAGTCACTGTTAAATTCAAATTAAAATACATGTTCAAATTAAAATTATTTCAACATAGAACAGTTGAATATGTATTTAATAACTCTTATTTTAATCATACATAATAATTAACTCGTGTTCAATTAAGCACCCAAAATAATTATTTCATATCATATTCAATCATAATCGTACAAGCCTAAATTTATATTATAAAAGTACGAAACTTCTACGCAAAATGTTAATTGATCTTTTATCCGTTAGGCAAAGTTATGTATTAGTATATTTTTTTGTTTCAGCAACATAAACATCACTCATGGGTAACATTGAAATTGAATGGAAATAAATTGAGAAGACATATGAGTTAATTTTTTAATTTATGTTATTTGACAAATTTTGAAAGAATCGTAATAAAAGTCTTAAGTCTATACTATGTTTATGTCTTCTCGAAGGAACTTGAGAATAGTTTTTGAAAAAAAAAATCAGAAAATTTCTAAATCTTCAAAGGATATGTGTTTTTACCGAAACTAAAAAGAGAGCAAGATAACTTGTGAAATTGAACTGATAAAATTATAAATTGGAACATAATTTAAGATGAACATATTGAATAATGATTGAGGACTTTCATGAACAATTTTTTTTCTTTTATTGAGTTAGCTATATAGGATCAATTTCAAAAGCTTACACTTTATTTTATTACTCAAACACAATTGTTTTTTAAAATATGTAAGTTTCTTACGAAAAAAATACTTATTGAGATGAGAAACACGCGCAACGCGTGTACACTAAGATTAATCATTGTAAAAGTCCCCAATAATAGGTGTAGAACATTCCTCCTTTTCCATTCACTAGTTTAATTTAGTATTCATGGTTTTCAATTTATTTTGAAATGGTTACGTCTAGTTTTTTTTGCAAAAAATTTAAGGTGCAAGTTACAGGTAAAATTATTTGCACCTATTATTTATAGGAATTTTTACCTCCTATAGTAAAGGTTAACACCTTAGTTATTTTAAATAAATATAATTTAAAAAAAACTAGTATTAGAACCCGCTCGATGCGCGAATAACATTAAAAAAATATTAAAAATATTTAATGAAAGTAGTAGACAAAGATTTTCTATAGGTATCTTTAATTAAATTTGTGTATAATTCAGTTATGGTAGGTATCCTTTTTTGAGCAAGAATCAATTAAAATTTCGTTGAAAATCTTATACACTAATTTTAAGTTGAAATAATAATTCTTTATTTTGTACAAGTTTTGTATCTAACCTTATTAGTGAACAATATACATTATTATAGGTATCTTTAATTAAATTTTGTGTATAATTCAGTTATGGTCGGTGTTCCTTTTTTAGAATAAAATATTTAAATAAATATTTTGTATCTTACAAAATCGATAAGAAAAAGTAAAAGTAAAAGTTAATAAATATTATAATAAAAATATTGAATTTAGATTAAAACATATTTAAATTGAAATAAAGAAAATTTAAATTGAAGGATAAAAGTTTTTGAATTGAAATCTTAAATCTTGAATTGAAAGATAATTTTTTTTTGAATTGAGATTCAAAAATCAAGTTTGATTGAAAGAAGCATTATGATACTATTAAAAAATAATTGCAGATCTTATTGATTTTTCTTCGTGCTTCATTGTTGATCGATTTTCTTTTATGAATCAAGATTTGCAAAATGTGTAAAATATAATATTTATATATTGTG
>NW_017690430.1:0-212 GCF_001879085.1 Nicotiana attenuata
AACATAGGGCCTCCATCCCCTAGTCGCCTTTTGCTAACATAGGGCTCCAATCCCTAGTTGAGATTTTGAGACATAGGTTCTCCATCCCTAGTCGCTTTCTGCCAACCTAGGGTTTCCAACCCCTAGTTGAGATTTTTAGACATAGGGTCTCCATCCCCTAGTCGCCTTTTGCCAATATAGGGTCTCCAACCCCTAGTTAGAGATTTTTAGAC
>NW_017690430.1:5275-5723 GCF_001879085.1 Nicotiana attenuata
CATAGGGCTCCAATCCCTAGTTGAGATTTTTAGACATAGGGCCTTAATTCCCTAGTCGTCTTTTGCCAGCATAGGGCCTTCATTCCATATTTGTGATTTTTAGAGATAGGGCCTCCATTCCCTAGTCGCCTTTTGCCAGCATAGGGCTCCAATCCCTAGTTGAGATTTTTAGACATAGGGCCTCCATTCCCTAGTCGCCTTTCGCCAGCATAGGGCCTTCATTCCCTAGTTGAGATTTTTAGACATAGGGCCTCCATTCCCTAGTCGCCTTTGGCCAGCATAGGGCTCCAATCCCTAGTTGACATTTTTAGACATAGGGCCTCCATTCCCTAGTCGCCTTTCGCCAGCATAGGGCTCCAATCCCTAGTTGAGATTTTTGAGACATAGGGCCTCCATTCCCTAGTCGCCTTTCGCCAGTATAGGGCTCCAATCCCAATTGGAGATTTTT
>NW_017690431.1:0-768 GCF_001879085.1 Nicotiana attenuata
ATATACTAGACCTTTGTATTTCACATGGATCCCAAAGCATGTTGATTGTTACCAACCCAGTGCGCTTGCTGTTCTTTCCTGACTTATGGCACTTTGATGTGTTAGCCAGATCCCGTTTTGTGCAATTGGAAAGCTGGTGGCAGACTTTGAAGTCATTTCTCACTTGTTTTGCCCAAATAGACTCAGGAAGAGGAAGTAATCAGGACAAAAGGAACAGAGTAAAGGACAATGGAAAGAGATGATTCCTAACAAGAAAACTACAAGAAATCTACCAAATGTGGATACCAACTCTAATGACCATGACATGCACCTGTGGCCTATTCTGTCAAGCAAGTCTGATGTTCAACTCTTGTTGTACCTCTTCGCCATGAAACTGGGCTTCAATGCTCCGATTGTCCAATCTGATTCACGATCCTTTTTCGACTTGTAGTGCCCGAAGGGTTTTCACCATCAAGCCTCTCTCATTTTGTTCTTTCTCTCAACTTACCGTCGCCTTATGGTGCCTGTGAAGGTTTTCACCGATAAGACTCTCTCATTTTGCTCTTTTCTTCTTATTTCCTCTTGATTCTGCAGATGGCAAGGCATCAACCGTAGTAAAACATCATATGCTCCTGGCATGTCTAGCTCGGCACTCTCACAGATTATATGGGAGGTCTTTGTTGGACCGTAAGTGTGGCTTTTGGACAGGGTTAGAAAAGGAAAGGGTATCATAAAGGGTCTACTAAAAAACAACTAAACGGTATAAGGTTAGGGGTTTAAAATTTTAGT
>NW_017690431.1:4428-5723 GCF_001879085.1 Nicotiana attenuata
TGCTTTGTTCTCCAGGTGGGCTCCTGATTACCGACGCTTGAACTGCTTTGTTCTCCAGGTGGGCTCCTGATTACCGACGCTTGAATTGCTTTGTTCTCCAGGTGGGATCCTGATTACCGACGCTTGAACTGCTTTGTTCTCCAGGTGGGATCCTGATTACCGATGCTTGAATTACTTTGTTATCCAGGTGGGCTCATGATTACCGACGCATGAATTGCTTTGTTCTCCAGGTGGGCTCCTGATTACCGACGCTTGAGTTGCTTTGTTCTCCACGTGGGCTCCTGATTACCGATGCTTGAGTTGCTTCCTATCCTTAAAACTGGCGTTGTTGTCCCTTGCTCTCCTGATGGGTGCCTGACTTCAACAAAATAGACAAAACAAAGAAAATTTTCTGCCCTAGTTTGGTAGCTGGGCACATCTGTGAGTGTTAACTAAATCATGTTACCAAATATCGCTAAGAATTTGAAAGCTAGATCCCATTATCCAGGAGGGTCCTGAAAACTCCTAGTTAAATGACAGTTTCAAATCTAAATTATATCTTCTAAAGGTATGACTTCCGCTAAATCTTGTTATCTAATGGAACTCTTAAAGCTAAGTTCCATTATTCAGGAGGGTCCTGAAAACTCCTAATTGAATCCTATCTCAAGCATGCAAACTTTGAAGCCAACTTATATTTCTTTGGGGTACATTTATGCTAGATTTTGCTACTCATGATTGTTTTGAATTTTAAACTAGGTCCCATTTTCCGGGAGGGTCCTGAGAATTTACTGTCAAACCTGTCTGGTGCTTGCTTTTCCTTACGGAGGGTTTCTCTGAAACAAATGAAATTTTCTGCCCCTGTTTCAAATCAAAGAAAACTCTTGTCAATTTAAAAATATGGTGGTTGGTTTGTGGCCTTGACTTTGAGGGCGATTGCTCCTTCACTTCCCATGATAACTTTGATTTCCACTCGAAGACCTTGCTTGTTTATTGACTAACCACTTTCTCTGTGAACCTTATCACGAAAAATACCTTTGATCCGTTCAAACCCAATACCATTCATCTGTTGCATTGTGTTCTTGCATTGACATGTACTGAACCTTTGTGTTTCTCATGAATCCCAAAGCACGTTAATTGCCGTCCCCTTAGTGCGCATGCTGTTCTTTCCTGACTTAAAACACCGGCCTTGGCCTTGAGGTCTATTGCTCCTTCACTTGCCATAATAACTTTGATTTCTGCTTGGAAGACCTTGCTTGGCACTGGTTAACCACTTTCTTTGTCAATCTTATCACAGAAAATACCTTTGATCCGTTCAC
>NW_017690432.1:0-1283 GCF_001879085.1 Nicotiana attenuata
TACCAGCCCACAACCCTACATCTATATGGCGGTTTTTTCCACATACCTTCCTCCTCCAAAAACTCCACAAAACAGAGTAAAACACGCAGCCCAACAGCAACACAAAACAGTCCGCTACAAGTGAATAACTCGAACTCACGGCTTCCGATCACCGTCCCGTGAGTTCTTACATGGTTCACACCATCAAAGTATGCTAAGGGAACAAAGCCCACTCAAAAATATCCAATTTACACCAAAAATCCCGAAATTGGACAAACCCGGCTCCCAGGCCCACGTCTCGGAATCCGATAAAAATCACACCAATAGATTCCTTACACTCTCACGAGTTCGTACATACCAGGACATCAAAATCCGACATCAAATGCCTATTCAAATCCCCAAAAGAAATTTCAAACTTTTCTTTTATTTTCCCCCAATTTCCACTCTAATTTCTCATTTTAAATGATAATAATCAAGACATAATCATGGTATTTAACCAAATTTGAGTGAACAACACTTACCCCAATCAATCCTCTGAAAATCCCTTCAAAAATCGCCTAAATCCGAGCTCCGTAGCTCCAAAAATGCAAAAATGGCCAAAACCCTCGAAATAGAGTACTCTATAATCCGCCCAGGCATTTACCCTATGCTATCGCGAACAATCTAATGCGATAGCGAAGCACAAAATTTCCAGCCCTTCTTTACCCTATGCGATCGCGGCCTTTTCTCCGCGATCGCGTAGACCAAATTTTTCCACCAGCTTTCTCCAACTCTTCCGGACAGCCTCTAGTATAATGGTCATAACGTTTTGTACAAAACTCCAAATTACAATTGGTTTAACTTTCTGAAAACTAGACATCAAGGGCTAGAACTTTCATTTTTTGGATCATCTTCAAATTCCTTATAGATTGTGAGATATAAACTTCCAAAGTCGGGTCAGTGCAGCAGAAATTTTACTCTATGCGATCACGGGAGGACTTAGGCAATCGCATAGAACCGCTCCATTTTTCCAAATTCTCTATGCTAACGCGGCCAGATCTATTCTAACGCACTGTACACCCCTGAAGCCAAAAACCAGCAACTAGAAATGGTCCAAAACCACCCCGAAACTCACCCGAGGCCCTCGGGACCTCAACCAAACATGCCAACACATCCCATAACATCATTCAAACTTGTTCCAACCTTCGGAACGCTCAAAACAACATCAAAACATCGAATCACCCTCGGATTCAATCCTAAGAATTTCAAAACTTCCGAATTCCGAATTCGATCAAAAAGTCTATCAAACCTCGTCCGAATGACCT
>NW_017690432.1:5087-5723 GCF_001879085.1 Nicotiana attenuata
TTGTTGTAAGCAAACTCTGCCAATGGCAAGAAATGATCCCAAGACCCTCCAAACTCAATCACACACGCACGGAGCATATCCTCAAGAATCTGAATAGTTTGCTCGGACTGTCCGTCTGTCTGGGGGTGAAATGCTGTGCTCAACTCCACCCGAGTACCTAACTCCTGCTGCACGGCTCTCCAGAACCGCGATGTAAACTGAGTACCTCTGTCCGAAATAATAGAAACTGGAATACCATGCAGACGGACGATCTCCCGGATATAAATCTCCGCCAACCACTCCGATGAATAAGTGGTACACACAGGAATGAAATGAGCAGACTTGGTCAGCCGATCCACAATGACCCAAATGGCATCAAACTTCTTCAAGGTCCGTGAAAATCTCGATACAAAGTCCATGGTGATGCGCTCCCATTCCCACTCCGGAATCCCTATCTGCTGAAGCAACCCACCCGGTCGCTGGTGCTCATAACCCACCTGCTGGCAGTTGAGGCATCTAGACACATACCCAACTATATATTTCTTCATCCGCCTCCACCAATAGTGCTGCCTCAAGTCCTGGTACATCTTCGCGGCACCCGGATGGATGGAATACCACAAACTATGGGCCTCTGCTAGAATCAACTCCCGAAGCCCA
>NW_017690433.1:0-840 GCF_001879085.1 Nicotiana attenuata
AGCTCTGAGCTGGAAGGGCATTCAGTGCAGGCTGGCTCTGCTGATGACCCTGATGACCACGACCTGACGAAGCCCCACTGGACCCTGAACGACCTAACTGAGGAGGTCTGAAGGAACGACCTCTGCTGCGCTGGAACTGGCCCCTGGACGGAGCACCACTGAAACTACCTGAACCTCGAGGCCTCTTAGCCTCCCTCTCCTCACGCTCCCGACGATGATCTGTCTCAATCTGACGAGCCGCATCAACTACCTCCTCAAATGTAACTGTTGTAGCCCTTTCTCTAGTCATCAATATGCGGATCGGATAGTTGAGACCATCCACAAACCTTCTGATCCTCTCGCGATCTGTCGGGATCATCCACGTAGCATGCCGAGCTAGCTGAGTAAACCTCAACTCATACTGAGTCACTGTCATATCTCCTTGAGTCAACCACTCGAACTGACGACGCAGCTCTTCCCTGTGAGACTGGGTACATATTTTTCCAAGAATAGCGTAGAGAACTGTTGCCACGTGAGGGGCGCTGCTCCAATAGGCCTACGCCTCTCGAACTCCTCCCACCAATTAAATGCAGGCCCTGTGAACTGGAAGGTAGTAAAAGCCACTCCACTAGACTCCAGAATACCCGCAGTACGAAGCATACGCTGGCACTTATCCAGAAAACCCTGGGCATCTTCGCCCTCAACACCACTAAATGTCGGAGGCTAAAGCCTACCGAACCTCTCCAACCGACGATGCTCGTCATCCGGCATAGTTGGAACCACATGAGCTGGAGCTGGTGCGACTGGCGCAACTGGAACAACTGCTGCAACTGGTGCAGCTGGCTGAACTGGCTGAGCTGG
>NW_017690433.1:5106-5723 GCF_001879085.1 Nicotiana attenuata
TCGTACCCAAATGATGAGCGAAATATGAAGATACATAGGAGTAGGTAGATCCGGGATCAAATAAGACAGAGGCATCCCTGTGGCAGACTGAGATAATACCTGTGATGACTGCATCTGATGCACTGGCGTCTCTCCTATCTG
Source organism: Nicotiana attenuata (assembly GCF_001879085.1). Taxonomy (NCBI): domain Eukaryota; kingdom Viridiplantae; phylum Streptophyta; class Magnoliopsida; order Solanales; family Solanaceae; genus Nicotiana; species Nicotiana attenuata. Next base: position 5,248 of record NW_017690433.1, read on the forward strand.
GAAGAGCATAGAATCGAGCCTGACCACCGCCAGTACGGTCCTCACCCCTGGGGTGACCTCTGGCTACCTGACCTCCACTCCTAGCTGACTGAGTGGGTGCTCAAGAAACAGGAGCAGAAGATGAGGGCTGATCCCTCTGTTGAGACTGTCTACTACGGAACCGGGGACACTGTCTCCTCATATGACCCAACTCACCGCACTCGTAGCAACGACCTGGAGCTGGAGAAGGGGACTGATGGGAATGCCTCGCTGCAGATGAACCCTGGGCTGAAGAAGCAGGAGCAGAGCTCTGAGCTGGAAGGGCATTCAGTGCAGGCTGGCTCTGCTGATGACCCTGATGACCACGACCTGACGAAGCCCCACTGGACCCTGAACGACCTAACGGGAGGAGGTCTGAAGGACGACCTCTGCTGCGCTGGAACCTGGCCCCTGGACGGAGCACCACTGAAACTACCGTGAACCTCGAGGCCTCGTTA
>NW_017690434.1:0-266 GCF_001879085.1 Nicotiana attenuata
AGGGAGTGGTGACCCTAGGTAGGAAAATTATTACGTTATGCTAGCATCAACTAAGGAGTGGGAACCTATGCTGGATAGTCATCAAGTTATGCTGACATAAACTAGGGAGTGAGAGCCTATGTTGGAAAGTCATCAGGTTATGCTTTCATCAACTAGGGAGTGCGACCCTATGTTGAAAAGTCATCTGGTTTTGCTTGCATCAACTAGGGAGTGGGACCCTATGTTGGAAAATCATTGGGTATGCTGGCATCAACTAGGGAGTGCGA
>NW_017690434.1:4865-5723 GCF_001879085.1 Nicotiana attenuata
GCTTGCATTAACTAGGAAGTGGTGACCCTAGGTTGGAAAATTATTGGGTTATGTTAGCATCAACTAGGGAGTGGGAACCTATGCTGGAATGTCATCAGGTTATGCTGGCATCAACTAGGGAGTGGGACCTTATGCTAGAAAGTCATCAGGTTATGCTGGCATCAACTAGAAAGTGGGACCCTATGTTAGAAAGTCATCAGTTTATGTTGGCATTAACTAGGGAGTGGGACTCTATGTTGAAAAATCATCAGGTTATGCTTGGATTAACTAGGGTGTGCGACCCTATGTTGGAAAGTCATCGGGTTATGCTGGCATCAACTAGGGAGTTGGACCTTATGTTCGAAAGTCATCAGGTTATGATGGCATCTACTAGGGTGTGGGACCTTATGTTGGAAAGTCATCAGGTTATGCCGGCATCAACTAGGTTGTGGGACCCTATGCTGGAAAGTGATTAGGTTATGCTAGCGCCAACTAGGGAGTGGGACCCTATGTTGGAAAGTCATCAGGTTATGCATTCATCAACTCGGGAGTGCGACCCTATGTTTAAAAGTCATCAGGTTATGCTGGTATCAACTAGGGTGTGGGGCCCTATGTTAGAAAGTCATCAGGTTATGCTGGCATCAACTAGGGAATTGGACTCTATGTCAGAAAGTCATCAGGTTATCCTTGCATTAACTAGGGAGTGGTGACCCTAGGTTGGAAAATTATTAGGTCATGCTAGCATCAACTAAGGAGTGGGAACCTATGCTGGATAGTCATCAAGTTATGCTGACATAAACTAGGGAGTGAGAGCCTATGTTGGTAAGTCGTCAGGTTATGCTTTCATCAACTAGGGAGTTCGACCCTAACTGTTGTAAA
>NW_017690435.1:0-5723 GCF_001879085.1 Nicotiana attenuata
ACAAATCTTCTAAGTACTTAACAAATTCAGAACTTGAAAATTCACCTCACCATCATATTGAAAGATCTTGGTTCTCTTTGAATACTATTCTCAACCATTCTGTGGAATTTGACAAATGTTTCAAAGAAATCAGTATTTCTTTTTAAAGGATACAACTAAGTATATCTAATATGATCATCAACATATAAAGCAAAGTATTTCATATGTTGGGAAGATACAACAAGAGCAGGACCCCATAAATCTACAGTGAATTTTCAATAGAGGTTCATTTTCAACTTTATTCTCAATTTGAATGGTAGCAAGCAAGTAGACAATGGTATGAGAAACTAACTGAAGCTTTGTGTTCAAGGGGATACACTCATTCAATGCTTGATTATTCTTTATTTTATAAAAGGAGTGAAGGGTCAGTAGTGTTTGTAGCTGTATATGTAGATGATGTCCTTTTCACTGGTACCCATCTGCAAGAAATTGAGTCCCTGAAAACCTTTCTACATGATACTTTTAAGATAAAGGACCTAGGGAGACTTCATTACTTCCTAGGGATAGAAGTTCAATATACAGAGCAAGGGGTCCTGATGTCACAAAAGAAATTCACTCTTGACCTTCTGAGAGAGTTTGGTTGTATAGATTTCCCATCTATGACCTGTCCTATGGATCCCTCAGTGAAACTGAAAGCTGATGAGGGAGCTCCACTAGCTGATCCCTCCTATTATAGGAAGCTGATTGGTAAACTTAACTTTCTCGCTAATACTAGGTTGGATATTGCATATAGTGTACAACATCTCAGTCAGTTCATGCAGAGTCCCAGGAAACCCCATTTAAAGGCAGCATATTATGTCCTAAGATACTTAAAAGGTGCCCCATCTTTGGGCATTTTCCTCAGCAACACTGCAGATTATGGTGTGAAGGCATTCTGTGATTCAGACTGGGCTACTTGCTCTCAATCAAGGAAATCAGTCAGTGGGTACATTGTGCTACTTGGTAATAGCCCTATCAGCTGGAAGTCTAGGAAGCAGTCTACTGTTTCATAATCATCTGCAGAAGCTGAATATAGGTCGGCTAGAATGGTGGTTGGTGAACTTGTATGGTTGGCAAGACTTCTCAATGAGCTTACTGTTCCATTAACCTTACCTATTCCCATCTTCTGTGATAGTCAAGCTGCCTTGCACATAGCAAGAAACCCTGTGTTCCATGAACGTACAAAACATATTGAACTGGACTGTCACTTTGTGAGAGATCAACTATAGGAAGGACTAATTTCTCTTCATCATGTCTCTACTAATGAGCAGCTAGCTGATATCTTGACCAAGTCTTTGACAGGGATCAAACATGCTGCACTTCTTAGCAAGTTGGATGTGAGGTACTCCCCTCCAACTTGAGGGGGGGTGTTGAGATTATTTATTATTTTTATTCTTTTACACTTGTATTAGCATTAAGTAGTTAGTTAATTCTTGAGCAGATGTACAACTACTATAAATAAGACATTACCTTTGTATTTTTCCTTTTTTTTAATGAGTTGAAATAATAAAGAAAAGTAGCTCCTTCTTTCTAGAAGGTTCATTCATGTAACTGCTCCTCTCTCTCTTCGACAGTACAACATCATCCGCCATTAGAGCTCGAGTTGAGCCCATCCTTTCTTTCTTCAGTTGTCTCCAAGTTTTTACAGCGGTTTTGTGAATGGGGAAACAAAAATTTCTAAATTTTTTGAAAAACTCATTTTTTTAAAAATTTCCAAAATTTGAAAAAAAAAAAGAAAAAGATAAAATATGTGTAGACAGACGGGTCCTTAATTTTCTTTGTATAATCCAAAGGTTTCGTATGTTGAACATTTTTGCACTGGTGTCATTTTAACGATCTACCATAATCTTTAACATCAGTTTACATCAAGCCAAATAGCCAATTATACTTTGTGAAGACAGTGTAATAACAAGAACAAGTGAATGTCTATATAAAAATAACAATACGATTGAACAACAATAGGATCCGTGGCGCAATGGTAGCGCGTCTGACTCCAGATCAGAAGGTTGCGTGTTCGATTCACGTCGGGTTCAAATCCCCCGATTCAAAGTGTGATCCAGTCTTTTTTTACCTTTTTTGGCCCATTCAAGGGCAACATCGTCATTTACTGCACATCATCCCTTCTCTCGGAACTGAAAGTTGAACACCGAAAACTTCCACTACTTTTCTGCAATATCTGCTCACTTCCTCTCTCCATTTTTCACCATTATCTCCCTCACCCCTACGCCCATAAAACTACCCTCCAATCCAATGCACATTCAATTTCCACTTTAATTACACCAATAAAAAAAATACCAATAATGACCCTGCCATTTTCTTATTCCGGGTCGGTTCAGTTTACCTCTTCAACTACTACTACACCAACATTTCAACAACCCAAACTGACCCACAATCCATGGCTAAATTTCACTTACAAGAGACCCGTTTTCTATGTTATCCGTTGTGTGTCGACCCGACCCGGGAGGAAGTCGGGTACCATGAGCCGTATCGGGTCATCCGAGGCACAGGAGCTGGTAACTTTGCTGATGAAGAATTTCAGTGATAAGAAGCCATTAGTGAGCACTCTGAACAAGTATGTTAAGTTTGTGAGGACTGAACACTGTTTCTTGCTCTTTGAAGAACTTGGCAAAACTGATAATTGGCTTCAATGCCTTGAGGTTAGCACCTTCATTTACGTTAAACTTGCATTTCCATTTTTTAAGTGTTAACCTTGAATGTCTATATAGGGATAAGTGTGAGATTGAAAGAACCCCTAGTCTCTTATTTTTTTAATAAATGATGGTAGGTGTCTGAGCTAGTTTGCGCGCACCTCGACTATTCCACCGGGTACCTGCTTCCTACCACCAGCACAAGTATTAGGTAACTTTGCCCACCAAAGCTTAGGAAGATGGAAAGAGATCACCTAGTGTATTTTGCATTTTTGCTTCCCCTGATATTTGAACCTGAGACATCCTATTTAATTGACCATTAAACCACATTGTTGGATACTAGAACCCCTTGTCTTAAGGGACCCGTAACAAATTACTCAATATTGGAATGAGATAGGCTGAATAGAACAGAATGGATTCAGAGGGTTTTTGTGACCTACCTGAATTAGTTTGCGGTTGAGATGTAGTTGATTGATTGGTATTTTGGAATTGACTAATGAATGTGTCTTGATCAAGCTATTTAGATTTCTCTGCCATCGGCAATACACACAAATAGGTAGGTGTGTTGCATATGATCTCGGCACTTGGTGCAAAGGTTTATGCGTTTCGAAGACGTCAATGGACTAGAACATCAAATATCATGTGCAAATTCAAAAGGTTCATGACATTAAAACTGTTGTGTAGAGGTTGGGGAAATGNCAGCCTCATCAATTATGTATCCTCTACTATCCTTTGATATTTGTTATTTCTTATTTGCATCCACTCATTCCTTGTAGCATTTGACACTGGATTACCCATAAGTTTTCCACTTATTAAGAACTTCGTAGAAGCTGCAGTAGTTCCAGTAACATTACTTTTCACAATAATATTCTTCTCCTTGCCTTGATCCTCAACAACATCCTCATGTTTCTTGTGTAATTCTGGATTAATCACCCAGCATTCTTGTTCATTATGGCCTTGCTTTTTGCAAGGTTTGCAGTATTTAGGAACATAATCGTATTTAATTTTGATCCACTACGATTCCTCAGGGCCAGTTTCATCTTCCTCCTCCACAATCTTATTTCTTTGTGGAAAATTAGCTAATAAATTCATCTCAACTTTAACCTTAGCACAACTTGGCCTTGTACCATTCTGAGTTGCCATGTCTGCATGTAATGGTTTACCAACTGCCCTGGCTAAAGAAAGTACAAAATCCTTACCAAAAAAGTTAGGAGGCAAGTCTAAGAACGAAATCCAAGCTCTAGCAATTGGGGTCTCTTCATTAGGTTTCCACCATGGGCTCCATTTGGTACACCTCATCTGCCACATATCACCATGTGCCTTCAAATAAAAAGCAGGCTTCGATAACAGATGAATGTATTCTTCCATTAGTGATAGCTTAATAAGAACATGAGAATCCTCAATTAATCCAATCGAGCAAGGGCCTTTTAGTTCACATTGTAGAGGAATAGCTTTACGTAACTCCTGGATAATAGGCTCCCCGTTCCTTACAGATGTGTATTAATTATGGACAGTTAAATAAGGTGACGATCAAGAATAAGTACCCACTCCCGAGGATTGATGATTTATTTCATCAGTTGCAAGGTGCCAAGTGTTTCTCAAAGATAGACTTGAGGTCCAGGTACCATCAGGTAAGGGTTAAGGAAGAGGATATTCCGAAGACAGCATTCAGGACCAGATACGGGCACTTTGAGTTTCGTGTTATGTTGTTCGATTTGACCAATGCCCCAGCAGTATTCATGGACTTAATGAACCTTGTGTTCAGACCCTTTTTAGATCTATTTGTAATTGTATTTATTGATGATATATGGGTGTATTCTCGTTCAGAGTGATTGAGCATGCAGATCATTTGCGTACTGTGCTCAGAGTTCTACAAAAAAGGAAGTTGTATGAAAAATTCTCTAAGTGTGAATTCTGGTTGAACTTTGTAGCTTTCCTTAGGCATATTATTTTGGGTGAGGGTATCCAAGTTGACACAAAAAATACTGAGGCAGTAAAGACTTGACCTAGACCCACGACACTGATGGAGGTTCGTAGCTTTCTCGGTTTGGCAGGTTATTACATGAGATTTGTAAAGGGATTTTCTTCTCTTTCAGCTTCTTTGACAAAGTTGACTTGGAAGGGAGTAAAGTTTCAATGGACTGATGCTTGCGAACGGAGTTTCCAGGCATTGAAGGATAGACTAACTTCAGCACCGATTCTAACACTCCCAGAGGGAACCGAAGGTTATCCGATCTATTGACGCTTCGAGTTTTGGATTGGGTTGTGTACTGATGCAGCATGGTAAGGTTGTACCTTATGCTTCTAGATAACTAGAAAGCACGAGAAGAATTACCCGACCCACGATTTAGAGTTAGTCGCGGTGATTCATGCACTAAAGATGTGGAGGCAGTACTTGTATGTCATTCATGTTGATATCTATACGGATCATAAGAGCCTCCAGTATATCTTCAAGCAAAAGGAATTGAATTTACGTCAAAGGAGATGGTTGAGCTACTTAAAAATTATGATGTTGTTATTTTATACCATCCCGGGAAGGTGAACGTAGTAGCCGATACCCTCAGCCGTAGATCTATGGGTAGCCTATCATATTTACAACCAGAGAAGAGGGAAATAGCCCATGAGATTCATCAGATAGCTAGTATTGGAGTTCGGTTACTGGACTCAGGTGATATTGGAATTACTTAGGAGCTAGTACAAAAATTGCTGACATGTATGGACAAAGATGGGATTATCCCCAACAAAAAGTTCTTTCTTGATGCTTTGGGCGCCTTTGGGACTGGACCTATAAGCCAAAAGGCAGCTGGTGATAATAAAGGATTGAACAAGCAGAGGGGTCGTAAGTGAAAAGAAAGAGTTAAGAAAGAGTGGGTTGGAGTTAGAAAGCTGGTTGAAGCACTCGTTTCTCAGACAAATCTATTTAAGATGAGGTTTTTTTTTGTAAGACACGTTGAGTGGCTCTCAGTAATCATCTATGGAACTGCAAGGACTGTTTTTGTTTCCCTGGTACCTTTCTCGCTATTTCTTGGACTATACATAAGTCTTCTGCATATCTTA
>NW_017690436.1:0-2623 GCF_001879085.1 Nicotiana attenuata
CTAATTGTCGAGTACGGTGTATAGGCATGGTGACGAGTATCTATACACTGGTGTCTAGCATGACCGTGAGTCCTTATTTGTGCTTATTCTAATTTTGTTGTGACTCTTCCTTGTGTGATTGATGGTTTCTATAAAATGTGAAGAGTATGAGAAAAGAATTATGATTTGTGAACTCCTGGAGCGTTGGCTCGAATGATAAAGTAATTATTGTGTAAGAAATGAAAGAAAGAGAAAGAAATGTGATTATTCCCTTGCCGGGCTGTATTCGTATATTGATTATCTCCCTTGCCGGGATGTGAGAGTTATTGTTGTTGTTCCCTTGACGGGATTTAGCTGTTTACTTGTGTTTCCCTTGCCGGGGCTTCTATTACTGTTTGTCTATCCCCTCGCCCCATTGGTTGTGACTGTTGCTTGGGTGAGGAAGAGTGATAAAGCACGAATGTTGATGCCGTGCACGATTCGTGTTGAGAATATGTTAATGCACGAAGGAACATTCCGTGCCATGTTTTGATTATTAATGCACGAAGGAACATTCCGTGCCATGTTCTGATTATTATTGCACGAAGGAACATTCCGTGCCATGTTTTGATTATTAATGCACGAAGGAATATTCCGTGCCATGTTTTGATTATTAATGCACGAAGGAACATTCCGTGCCATGTTTTGATTATTAATGCACGAAGGAGCATTCCGTGCCATGTTTTGATTATTAATGCATGAAGGAACATTCCGTGCCATGTTTTGATTATTATTGCACGAAGGAACATTCCGTGCCATGTTTTGATTAATAATGCACGAAGGAACATGCTGTGCACTTTATTTGATTGTTTTGGTAAGTACGAGAGTAAAAGCACGAAGGTGATGCCGTGCACTTGTCTTTGATTTTTCTGATATTTTTTTGCTGATAATTGAGTTACGTTGTCCTCTACTTCTATTTATTGATTTTCTTGTTGCTATTGGTTCAAGTGCATTAGTTGCCTTATTCCGCTATTACTGAGTTTCTTTATGTTGGCATTTTTCTTTATTGTGTTACTTGTTATTATCGGCTCGAGGTATCCTTACGCAACATTATGCATTGAAATTAGGCTATAATTGCCATATGTTTATGTGATTTAATTGCTACTTGACATTTAGCATACTAAATATTAAATTGCCTATTTGCTCCTTAAAGTCCATAATTAATTGCTACTTGCCATTACTTATTTTCTTCAGTGAGTCATAATTATTGTGTACTTGTTGTCTTATGAATTCGTATAAATTGTTGCGCTTGTTGGAGTAAATTTCATTTGGAAGAACTGTTGACTTAATGAAATGGGATCGGGTTGCACGCCTGCAACGAGATGTGTACAGACAGTGAAATCTGCTTTTATTCTCTTTATCCGTGTTAGAGATAATTTATTGATGTTCCTTATTATTCTCTTTAATTTCCGTATTATCTGCTATCCCCGAAGCATGTTCCCTTCCCATTTAAAATGGTTATTATTGTTATTTTCCCGCTGTAGATATATATTTATAACTGCACAGGTTTATGTGATAGTCCTGTCTAGCCTCGTCACTACTTCGCCGGGGTTAGGCTAGGCACTTACCAGCACATGGGGTCGGTTGTGCTTATACTACACTCTGTGCTCTTTTGCACATATCCAGGTGTTAGACAGCTGCTGCAGTAGCGCGGGAGTTAGCCTTCAGTCCAGCGAGACACCAAGGTAGCCTTGCAGGCGTTCGCAGGCCCGACGTCTCTTCTATCTTTATCTCAGTCTGTTATCTCATGTATTTCGAGACAAACAGTTATATTTCTTTCATACGGTTGTGTTTAGCACTCTTAGTAGTTCGTGAGTATGTGACACCAGTTCTTGGGTAAAGGTTTATGTTGATTTCCGCATTGTTGTTCAGATTCTTTAAGTTATGACTTCCGTTTATTTACTTTATCCCGTTGTTTTTATGATATTACTGATAATTGATAAAAGAAATAATTTGTTGATGATAAAGGTAGTTAAAGGTTGGCTTGCCTAGCTCTCATCAGTAGGCGCCATCACGACTCCCGAGGGTGGAAAATCCGGGTCGTGACAAATATTGCGTAAAATAAATCTTTATTCAAATTCATATTCAAAGAAGAAAATAAATTTCTTATATTAAATTCCTTATTTATCAAGATCTTAACAATCGTGAATATTGAATATCACTGAACTAAGTGCACGTTTAAGATTTTCTTTTAATCAAAGAATGATCGAGAAGTTCAAGATATATTATCTTCTACTTAAATATTCATTCAAAACTATTATATCACGAGTTCAAATGGGAAAAATGAATTTGAATACAATGACGAACAAGGAAACCAACAACGACAAAGTCAACAAAGAATAAGTAAGAACTTATTGCTTGGATATATGTCGATCACCATTTTACCTTTTAAATGCTAAATTCACATTGAACTAAATTGTTCTTTTGGTTATTTTTCTAATATTTAGAAGTTTAAAAATTTAAAATATTTTAATCATTAGTGCTTTCTTTATTTGAACTAGGTAAAAATTCCTAATATAACTCAAAATCTATATAATCCCTAGCCTAATATTTTGAACTTTATAAATATTTTTAAAATGTACTACTTACCAAGTTGCCCAATTAT
>NW_017690436.1:4787-5723 GCF_001879085.1 Nicotiana attenuata
TCCTTCCCCGCGTTCGCGTTATGGTCCACGCGTTCGCGTAGACCAATCCCAGGACCCCAGCCTTTTTCCTTCTACGCGTTCGCGTTTTACCGTCCGCGTTCGCGATGCCCTTTCTGATAACCCTTCGCGAACGCGATCCCCTTCCCGCGAACGCGAAGGGCAATTTCGCCCAGTGATTTTTAAGTTTTAAAACAGAACAGTGACGGAATTTTTCACCCAAAAACACACGAACTCATCTTCTTCACAGCCCATAGGCGATTTCTAGAGCTCTTCTTCACCAAAGCTTCTTGGGTAAGTATTGTTTAACTTGTTTCCTTCGTTTTCCTTCATCATTTATCAAATTCCTAGGCTCAAATCATGTAATCTAGGGTTGAAATTGGGGGAAATGGGTAGAGTTAGGGCTTTTCGATTTTCTTCGATTTAGACCTCGTTTTGGGGTCGAATTTGATAACAAATTGTATATTCGGGCTTGTGGGGAAATGGGTGATATGGAATTGGTTTGAACCTCGTGTTTTGACCAAGCGGGTTCGGGGTCGATTTTGGAATTTTTTGAAGAAAGGTTGGGAATCTATATTTAGGCATTGGGTATGATTTGTTTAGCTATTATTGATACGATAAAGTCGTTATTTCATAGATTTGATTGAGTTGGAGCCGAATTCGAGAGGGAAAGCGGTCGTTGTGGATTGATTTAGCCATGGAAGTTGAGGTAAGTGCTTGATCTAACTTTGGCTTGAGGGAATAGGATTAGAGTATTGTTTGCTAATGGCTAATTGTCGAGTACGGTGTATAGGCATGGTGACGAGTATCTATACACTGGTGTCTAGCATGACCGTGAGTCCTTATTTGTGCTTATTCTAATTTTGTTGTGACTCTTCCTTGTGTGATTGATGGTTTCTATAAAATGTGAAGAGTATGAGAAAAGAATTATGATTTGTG
>NW_017690437.1:0-1603 GCF_001879085.1 Nicotiana attenuata
TAGTAATTACCTCCAAGTAAATTTACAAAACAAATTAATTTCTCTCAGTCGTTTTGCTAATTTTTGTGTAATTTTTTACGGCTATTTTTCTGTTAATTGTTTGCATTTGTGTGCGCTATGTTTATTTTATTTAATTAAGGAAAATACAAAAAAATGTGTGGCATTTGCTTTTAGGGTTTGACTTTGCATTTTTAAGAATTAATTAGTAAGTATTTATTTTACAAAGAAGGAAAATCACAAAAATAGTTATTTTGCACCTTCTATTTTTAATTTTTTGATTTTTGAGTAGTTCTTCTCTAATTAATTAGTTGTGGTAATTATTTAGTTTTATGACTTAATTTAGGATTTTAGTTTTAATTTGTGAAAAGGGAGGAGGAAAAAGAATTGTTTAAAATTTTGATTTGAAATTAGAAAATTGAAAAGAATTAGAAATAAAAGAAGAAGAGAAAGGAATTTCTGGGCCAGTCTTTTAAATTTGCTCAGCCCAATGAATTTTCCCCATCAACCCGCCCAATTCCATGGCCCAAACTCGCTAATACCCGGTCCAAACGTCAGTCTCTCAGGCCTTCCAGACGACGTCGTTTTGAGTTCAGAATTTAAAATGGATGTCGACCCTCTATTTCATCTCATCTGACGGCTGTAGATACTTCCCCCATATTGAATATAATTGTCCAAATGCCCAGCCTAACCATACGACCAAACAAGTACCTCATCTCCCTCTTTCATCTCCTCTATCACAGATGAACCCTAACGCCGCCATACCCACGCGCCGCCGCCGCCGCCTCAGAATAGCCTCAAAACCACACCCCTAGACCCTCTCACTCCTCTCATATCCGCCTTAGGTCTCTCGAGTTTGGAATCCAAAATCGGAACTTCTAGAGATCCAAGTTCTAAGCCGTTGCATGTGGATCTCTGCTCTGCCCTTCTCGCATTTTGGCTTGGTTCCATTCCTTAATAACGATGTCTGTTTGTTCTTGCCAAGAACAAATGGTTAAAGTTATTTGGGAACAAAATCAAAGGTTCGAGTCCGGGTTCGTTTCTTTCTAAACGGGTAAGTTCTCTTTCATCCCTTGTGATTTTCTTTCAACTGGTGCAGTTTCCCCTCGTTCATTTTCTCTTGGGCGGATCAGAATTCATGTGGGTCTCTGGGCCCGGATTGGGTCTTTTCATATTCCTCTGTTAATTGAACTAGTTAGTTTCTCAATCCAATATGTTTTTCTTGTTGTTTGTTTTGTTTTAGTAGGTTGTATTCATAAACTTTAATGTTTCGTCATCAGTTTAATTGCCTAGTTAGTGAGTTTAGGTCCACAATTAATTTGCTGTTATAAATTTAGATTGGTTAGTTCTTTAATGTGGCCTTTGTGTCATTTGTTTTGTTAGATCTCGGGCCTCTTTGTTTGGGCAAATGCAGTCACGCCCATTTAGGGTTTCAGGGTCTATGGCCCAATTAGCTTGACCAGTTGACCCTGCAAGTTTTAAGGGGTAATTCTCAGGGTATTTGAGGGTAATTTAGGAATTGTAGAGTAGAGAATCTTGGATAACTAATTAAAAAAGGTCCTAGAAGCTTCTAGCAGGGGCTGGTCTTAATTTTGACACTATGACT
>NW_017690437.1:4742-5723 GCF_001879085.1 Nicotiana attenuata
TCATTTTAGAGTATCGGTCTGTCTTCTTTGAGGTAAGTATCTTGCCTAACCTTGTGTGGGGGATTTTTCCTTTGGATTTGAGTCTTCTATGCTGATTGTTGTCCGTGTACGCGAGGTGACGAGTGCGTGCTCGGAATTATTTGTGAAAAATTAGCCTTTTAGGGTTCTTAGGTCCTTATATTCATTAAGTAGGAAGTTGTTCTTGATATGATTGAGTTTCCTATCTATTAGATTCATCTCTATATGCTTTAATTGGAATTAATTGCTTTATGATTCACTCTTCTTACTTATTTGACTCTTATTTTGTTCAACTAAAGATTTTTACCTCTCTTATTGTCATGCTATCTTTTCATAAATGCTTGTCTTATTTGGAAATCATTATTATCTCTCTTGAAATTGTTAGTCTTATTGAAGTTGTGATTATCTTTCCTCTGCCGATCCTTAATTGAAATTGATGTATATTTTCGTAATTACCCAATCTTAAAAGAAGTTTTGATATTCTATATTTAATTGACATATCCTTATTTGGAAATTGTTCGATTTGTGTTGGCTCATGTGTTGTTGTTGAACGGTATGTTGTGGGATCGCTGTTATATATTATTCTCTTCCTTGTGAGTTGTTCTATTTACACCTAACATTCTTAGGCTCTTATTGGGAGGAAACCCAGCTTTACTGCTTTCTTTTATGTTTATTTTTATTATATTATTTTTGTAATGTCTGTTTTTACTTTATAGGATTATAAGCATAGGAAACAAAGCCATTGGAAGAGTGCAAAAGTGAGCTTTGTGAGCACGTGATTTTTGCCCTATATGAATTACTCCCAGAAATTCAAAACAAAATAATTTCTCTCAGCGTTTTGCAATTTTGTGAATTTTTTACGGCATTTTTCTGTTAATTGTTTGCATTTTGTGTGCGCATGTTTATTTATTTAATTAGGAAAAATCAAAAAAAATGTGTGGCATTTGCTTTTAGGGTTTGACT
>NW_017690438.1:0-824 GCF_001879085.1 Nicotiana attenuata
AAAGATCATGGATAACTCTTCATAGTGGGCTGGTAACTTGAGTGCTCTATAAACATTGAAGACCTCCACTCGATCACCCACTCTCATTTTCATCCTTCCTTCGCAGACATCGATAATAGCTCGGCCCGTGGCTAAGAATGGACGCCCCAAAATAAATGGGACTTCCTGATCAGGCTCGTAATCCAAGATAATGAAATCAACAGGGAATATGAAGGAACCCACTTGAACTAGCACATCTTCAATCACTCCCTCAGGATGAGCAAGGGAGGGATCGGCTAACTGTAAGATAACTGTTGTTGGGCGTGGCTCACCCAAACCCAACTGTCTGAACACAGATAGCGGCATCAAATTGATGCTCTCTCCAAGATCACATAAGGCTCGCCCAACAGCAATTTTACCAATCGAGATTTGGATAGTGAAACTACCTGGATCCTTCAATTTCTGAGGTAACTTGCCCTGAATTCTTGAACTCCACTCCTCAGTGAGTTCCACAGTCTCGAACTCGGTTAGCCTCCTTTTATTTGCCACAATGTCCTTGATGTACTTTGCATATTTGGGTACTTCTTGTAAGATGTCAACCAATGGAATATTAATTTGCACCTGCTTCAAGATATCAAGAAACTTTTTATATGCTGCATTATCTCTTAATTTCTGCAATCTTTGAGGGAATGGAGGTGGTGGCCTTGCAACCAATTGTGGGGGTTGCTCAGCCACCGCCTCTCCAGCTGGCTTCTCTGGTTCCTTAGCTTTTTCTGATGTTGATTCTATAGTGGTTGGCCTCTCATTAAAAGTCACATGTTTCCTCTTTTTAGACTGAACTTCTT
>NW_017690438.1:5072-5722 GCF_001879085.1 Nicotiana attenuata
GTTAGTTACGTACGTCGTACGAGAGTACTAAGCAGCGACGACGACGAAGCAGCAGCGTTCGCGAAGAAGGAAAATATAAAAGGGCCAAAAAATGCCCTTCGCGATCGCGAAGGAATGGATGCGAACGCGAAGGCCTGGGTTCAGTGAGCTACACGAACGCGACATAGGTCATGCGAACGCATTAAATGAAAATCAAGCCCAGCCCTTGGAGTCCAATAAGTCTATGCGAACGCGACAGCCCTGACGCGAACGCGGTTAAGAAACGTGTGAAGCTACGCGATCGCGGAGCACTAATCGCGAACGCAATGAAGAAACTTGTCATCCTCCAGAATTACTCTAAGCGAACGCGTAGAGGAGGACGCGAACGCGAAGAAGGAATTGGGACCTGCACAGCTGAAGGATTTTCTGCAACACTTTGAAACTCCAAAATGCTCCGTTGAGCATCCGAAACACACCCGAGGCACCCGGGACCTCAACCAAACCTACGGACATGTCCCATAACATCATTCAAACTTGTACCAAACCTTAAACCACCTAAAACAACGCCGGAAACACGAATTAATCAAGGATTCAAGCCTAAGAACTTCAAATTCCAACAAAACACACTTTCAATCAAAAACCTAACCAAACCTCGCCCGAAAGACCTGAAA